>NW_022985084.1:71176-171984 GCF_010015585.1 Eremomyces bilateralis CBS 781.70
GTAGAGGAGGCCCAGGTTGTTGACCGTGTTGAGCGTCGATGTGTGCTTCGGTCCAAGTGCCTCCTCCTTTCCTTGCAGCGCTTGCATGTACATCTCTTCTGCCTCCTTCAGTTTCCCTTGGTCTTTGTAGAGGTCGCCCAGGTTGTGTAATGCCCACTCCATCCCGCCATTTGCGCCTTTCAGTATCGATGAACAGCCAGCAGCATGCGCCAGAAGCCGTCGCTGCGTAATCCACCACCGATCACTCGAGGTAAGAGGAACATGTAATCCGATGCATTTAAGCGCGAGCCTCGCCAGCTCCCCATTCCCCTCTTGATTTAGAACATGCCGTGTCCACGAGTGTACGCAACTGTGCATGCTGTACCCTTGAGACTCCACCATCTCCCGCGAAGTCGAGTTTGCTTCTACGAGCCCGTGGTTGCACAACACCCGAACTGCGTCGTCGAAGTCCACTCGGTCTTCAGTAAGCTCGCGAACCCACTCCGGATCACCTATATCGCCATGGCGAAGAAGTTCGAACCAGAGGTCCTGATTATCGAAGTAAGCCCATAGTAGTAGGAGCTGGGCCGAAAGTCGGTTCTGCTGTTGAACATGCTTAAAGGAGATGTCCCAGGTAGAGTAGAGTGTCCGATCTTCGTATGAGCTCAGCTCAGGACTTCTCCGCTGCAGTTTCAGCCATGATTCGTTATACAGACGAAGATACTCTGCAAAACTGGTCGTCACTTGTTCAAGATATGCTCCAGCAGTTGTAAGTGCCAGAGGGAGTCCATCCAACTCGTTCACAAGCTTGACTGCGTCGGGATCTACTATTGATATTAGAACTCTACTCATAATTCTAGGAATGCCTTACCATCAATCAATCCTTCTCGCCTTGATGCATTTGATAGTATTTCAAGGCAATCCTGCACGTCCTCCAGCTTTCGGACGGGGATGCGATGGCCAACGGTGACCTGAGACGACCGCGTAGTGACAATAACTGATCCTTGATGTGATTCTGGCAGGTATTTTCGGATATCTAATGCTCCGGCATCCGTGTTGCCCGCTACCTTTGGATTGTCGTAGTTATCATAGATGACCAGCCATCTTGTGTTCTTAGGAAGACTTAGCCACCCCTTAACGGCTTCCACCACCTCGTCTAAGCTCCCTTTCAAATCCACTCCATTAAGGCGTTGAGCAGACGGGTGCTCTTGTAATATCCTCGGGGCTACATTGCCAAAGCTCTGCTTTAGAGTATCCTCATCTTTGGCGTTGAGCCAGAGCACGGTCGAGTAGTTGGCTCGATATTGCTTCGCATATGCAACCGTCAGTTGTGTCTTGCCGATTCCTCCCAACCCGTGAAGGACAGCGATGCGACGGATGCCATCGCCACTGAGTGTTTGGTGTATTTCCTTGAGCTCTGTCTCTCGCACAACAAAGTGCTCCGTCTCCGAGGCGTCAGCAAGACTAAAGCCGACGGAAAAGTCTTCGAAATGGTCGCCTAGTCCCGTCAACGCTATTCTAGTCCCTATATTCACCATAGTAATTAGAAAAGCAAAGAGCTAGGAAAAATGGCCTACTCTTCGATGCTCTGTCAATCTCGAAATGGAGCCGCCGGAATGCGTTGTCTATCCCTTCGCCATAGATCAGAGGCACATGTACGCCGAAAATACCCAGTAATGAGTAGACTTTGTCTTCCATTTCTGTGGTCTCGCGGTCTTCGGCCCACGACAGTCGCTCCGCTACGCTGTATTGAGATAGAACGCATCCTCGAAGAGCAGTTACAGGAATTCCAGTAATTTCGCGAATCTGCTGCTCGAGTACTTTCTTACTTCCCAACAACGCTCGGTCTTTGGAGAAAAAGTCGACCGTCTCTGGAGCGATCAGCTCCTGAAGAGTCCAGCCTCTCCGGAACCATCGACTTTTCCGAAATTCCGTCTCCCACCGTTGTAGATGTGAGTTGTTTGCGCCAGAGACCGGTCCCGAAACATCCGAGAGATAGACATAGCATCGTGTCGCATTATGATACCACCGAAACATAGAGTTTGATGGCCTTCGATAGCTCGGTGCTGTTTGACTTGTCGATGCAGCAAGTATCTACCCAGAAGTACTCCAACCCATCGCGAGCGGCCTGCTCTCCACAGAACTCGATCTTCCTATACCCAACTGTGTGCTTTCGCATCCCTTTTCTAAACTCTTCGAATGTGACCTCCTCGCCATGTATCCATGTATGCGAGAGGATGGCGTAGTTTCGAGGGATATCGTCGTCAACCAGGTCGTCTGTCAGGCTTAGTCCCCCACTGCTACTGCGCTTCAATAGACGCATGGTTTTTGCTTGAACCGGGGAGTGTTCCACCGAATGAGTTTCTCGATAGACTCAAACATCGTTTCTTGTCAAGAAGCAAATGAAACATGATGTGGACGTGGTTGCAGACTGGGAAATGCGGATATGGCTGGGGAGGGGCCGTGCATGATTGATGCAAGCCTTCTGCCTTCAGCCTTCTGCCTTCCAAGACATCCCGCTCTAATAATACTGAATTGCTCAACGCGTGAAGGTTATTCTGGTTCACGTGATTCAATTTGTTAAACACCGATTTGGAAAGCATTTAGGTAGCTATCTCGGTATGTAGCGGACCACTAGTGGTTCATGTTGGCGTGGCTGGACGGTGAACAAGGTGCCACCGGACTGACAGGGACGCGAAATAAGGTCATGTGACCGAGATTGTTCATGCCTTAAAACTTAAGGCATCAACAGCCTGTCGATTCCAGTCTATGTCCAGGATTCAGATTCATCTTTCTGTTCACGCGTCCAAACCATCAATCCTCAAGTTCCCAACTCGCCGCCCTCACCGAGATCCTCCACTTTCATTTCGCGCAGACTCCAATCCGCTTCGGCAACTCGTTCACCATGCCGGTCGCAAAAGGAGGCGTGTGGACGAACTTGGAGGACGAAATCCTCAAAGCCTCCGTTTCCAAGTACGGACTCAATCAATGGGCCCGAGTCTCCTCCCTTCTCGCCCGGAAATCCCCCAAGCAATGCAAGGCTCGCTGGCAGGAATGGCTCGATCCATCCATCCGCAAGATCGAATGGTCCAAGGAGGAGGATGAGAAGCTGCTCCACCTCGCAAAGCTGATGCCCACGCAATGGCGAACCATCGCTCCGATCGTTGGTCGCACAGCCACACAGTGCTTGGAACGGTATCAGAAACTCTTGGATGATGCCGAGGCGCGCGAAACCGATGAGTTCGCTCTTGAGGGACCGGAGGGTGGTGAGACTGCCCCTCCGAACGCCGATGATGTCCGCCGACTCAGGCCTGGTGAGTTGGATCCCGATCCGGAATCGAAGCCCGCGAAACCGGACACGATCGACATGGATGAAGATGAAAAGGAGATGCTCAGTGAGGCCAGAGCACGGTTGGCAAATACCCAGGGAAAGAAGGCGAAGCGGAAGGCAAGAGAGCGGCAGCTGGAGGAGTCACGTCGCATGGCAAACCTCCAGAAGCGGAGGGAACTGAAGAATGCCGGGATCAATATCAAGATCGTCAATCGGAAAAAGGGCCAAATGGATTATAACGCCGACATTCCCTTCGAAAAGGCTCCGGCCCCTGGCTTCTACGACACCGTGGAAGAAATGGATCGAAACGAGAAGCAGCGCGAAGCGTTCGATCCTCGCAAGCAACAATTGGCGAATAAACGGAAAGGCGACCAGGAAGACGATGGCGATGAGCGGAAGAGGCGGAAGAATGAAAAGTCTGGTGGTGGTGGTGGTGGTGGTGCTGCAGCATTTGCCGCTCCCGCCCAAGCTGCGCGACTGCAGCGCCTTCGAGAGGCTGAACGAAGCAACAAGAGGCGATCACTCAACCTTCCCGCACCGCAAGTCGGCGAATCCGAGCTTGAGGAGATTGTGAAGATGGGCATGGCAGGGGAACGAGCGTCACGATCTGCAAGTGCAGCGGAAAACGATGCAACCCGAGGCTTGGTTGGGAATTACAATGCAATCGTCGGCGGCACTCCAATCAGGACACCGCGAGCTCCACAAGAAGAAAATCGAATCGCCAACGAGATCAAAAACGCGCGAGCCCTCACCGACACCCAATCCGCGCTGCTGGGGGGAGATAACACTCCTCTCCACGAAGGTCGGGGCACAACTGGTTTCGAGGGCGTCGCGCCTAGCAAGAATCATGTCGCGACGCCGAATCCATTAGCCACACCCATGCGCAATGGACTTAGCCAAACCCCAGGCGCAACCCCGTTGCGGACGCCGAGAGATAATTTCAGCCTCAACCGCGAAGATGGCATGGCATTGGTGGCACAAACTCCAAGGGACGTGCGACTACGGGAAATCGCACTTAAACAGGATCTCAGGGGCAAATTCTCCGCGCTTCCGAAGCCGAGGGAGACGGAATGGGAGCTTGAATTACCAGAAGAGCAAGCCGATGTCATCGCAGCCGAAACCACAGAGGAGGATGCGGCGGTTCGCGATGCCCGGAACGAAGCCCTTCGGAAGGCGGCCGAATTGGCAGATTTCAAGCGACAAACGCAGGTGATCCAAAAGGGGTTGCCACGACCCTCCGTTGTTGATGTTGATGCAATGCTCAAGAACGCGACTGAACTCGAGGATTCCATTGCTCAAGTTGTCGCCCACGAGGCGGCTCTTCTGATTGCGAATGATGCCCTCAAATTCGGTGGAGCCAAGGTCAATGGTGCTGCACGACCTGTCGAAGTGATGGACGAAGCAGCTCTGAACAAAGCAAAGCTCGAACTTGCTCTGGAGATCTCGACGGATGAGCTTAGAGAAAAGGGTGAAGTGTTCCAGGATACATTGGTCACTCTACATACAAACGCAGCCCTCCTTGGGCTTGATGGATACAGCGAAGATGATCTTGATGAGAGGCAGCTGTTGACGGAGGCCTTCGACGTAAGTGTTCATTTCCCGTTCAAAGCATCGTTTTCTAACTCCTCATAGACCGTTCAAGATCAAATCATGGGTCTTGCCGAACAAGGCAGCAAGACCGAAAAGAAACTCGCAATCCATCTGGGTGGCTACCAACACCGACAGAAAATGCTGCGACAGAAGATCGTCGAAGCGTCGGATGCTCTGGACAAGGCGACTTGGGATCTCGACACGAAGCGTACGGCGCAAGTGGCGGAGCAATCTGCGATCTCACGACGGCTGGAGGGACTGCGGGAGGAGGTGACGTTTGTCAGCAGGAGGGAGCGGGAGGCACAGGATTTGTACAGGAACACAAAGGAAGAGTTGGAGGCGCTGGATATCCAAGCCAACGGCTATCATTAGAAAGGCACCTGGACGAGCGTAACTACTGCTCGCCTCCGTATTTATGTAATTATCTGCCTACCTTACTTAAGGAGCTACTCAATCCTCCCGCAATCAAGGGAGTAGCTGGTGGTGCGGGGAGAATGGAGGATGATAGGACATCCCCCCAGCTGCCAAAACAGCGTAGCTACCTGAACAAAGGCTTAGGAGCAACCTCCGGCAAATCTGCAGCGTCGAATATACCATTGCATTAGCTTCCACTACTTATGCGAGTTCGCATTTAAATCATGAAGTCTAGATACGCAACTCAAGGACCTTCCTAGCGCAGGATGGCGTCGCCTGTCGGTTCGGGTAATAGAACCAACGCAATATTCCCATTAGACTGTCCCGTATTCCAACGGGTCCTAAAGAGCTTCGGCCATCTCGACTTATGGACAGCTAGTACTCTCACTCCTCACCTCGTAACTGCTGTGCCGTTTCTTTCAATTTCATTCCCGGGTTCACCAAGTTGAATGTGCTTATTGGGAATCATTTACTTCCGGTTCTTATATAAAGTTGAAGCATCGTCAATATGAGCCTGTCTTTGTAACCATCTTTGTACTCCGTATATCGGTGCTGCGTACCTATTCTGTACTTATACCTTCCTCTTAGACGACTTCCACTATCCGGGGACATCTCTATCCTGATAGGTATCCGTTCTCCACTGTGCTCCGCGGCCTCATTCGAATGCGCATATACTCCTCCAAACCTATGGTATGGTGCGCAAACAGCGAAAGCGAATTTGCTATGGTACGCACCCCTCGCTCTCACCACCGTAACATGTACCCTTCCCACGACTCCGGGACACGACACTGCTCTTGCATCCGTTCGAGCACCCGTCGACTAACGCAATACCCCGGATTGGGGTTGGACAGTGTTGCCGCTCGCAAAATCCGCGGGCGGACATCGACTCGGCGTCAATGGCCTGGCTGTAGATCCCATTAATTCCATCCTGTACGACCTACCACCTATGCGGCGTCTCAGCGGCTCCGACCTGACATGATGATAGATACTCAGGCGGGCGAGATGGCGCAATATGCGCATGGGATCTCCACGTCCCTCTTGCAGACGATGATTTCTCCAACCTAGCTTCCTCCCCTCCTCCGTCGCATCCGGCCTCACTTCCGTCCCAGAGCTCCTCCCCGTCCGCGCTCTCGCCTTCTCCGTCGACTCTCCGGCAGCAGGTCCAGGCCCATACGCACTGGATCAACGACATCGTCCTCGCCAACCAACACCAAGCCCTCGTTTCGGCCTCGTCTGACATTACCGTCAAGCTGTGGCGCCCCTTCGCCGCTGACTCCGGCCCGCCGACCACAATTGGATTGCATAGCGACTACGTGAAATGCGTCGCTTGCCCCAGTCAGACATCCAGCTGGGTCGCCTCGGGCGGATTGGACCGCAAGATTTGCCTCTGGGATCTCGCCGGAAACGGGCAGACGCTGTCCATCGACTGCACCGGGGACGACTCCGGCAAAGTCGGGCAAGGGCAAGCGACGAAAGGTTCCGTTTACGCGCTTGGGGTCACGCCGGGTTTGATAGCCAGCGGTGGCCCGGAGAGCGTGGTGAGGGTGTGGGATCCGCGGAGCGGGAAGCGGGTGACCAAATTCGTGGGGCACACGGATAATATTCGAGCGATTTTGGTGGCGAGAGATGGGGAGACCATACTGACGGCGTCGAGCGATCAAACGATCAAAGTATGGGATGTCGCAGCGGGGAGGTGCGGATATACATTAACAATGCACAATGATAGCGTCTGGTCGTTGTTCTCCGATGACCCGAGGCTATCGGTCTTTTACTCCAGCGATCGAGGAGGCATGGTCGCGAAGACAGATACGAGAGGGTGTGCGGAAGTCAACGAGGGCATGTGTGTCGCTGTTGCCCAAGAGCATGACGGGGTGAATAAGATCGTCAAGGCGGGGAAGTATATCTGGACCGCGACGTCAAATTCCAGTATCAATCGCTGGACTGACGTCGATCTCACGGATGTCGAAATACAGCCTCCGGATTCTTATCGGATGCATCGGTCAAGCGTTGTTACCACAAAGTCCAGACAGACTGTGCACCCAGCATCCACCAGCCCACCACCGTCTAGCGGGGTCGGGCAGAACATGATTCCGTTCAAGAGTGTTCTGAGACTCTCGAATGTAGCCTCGTTTTTGCTCTACCCGAATCGGGACATGGAAGCCTCGACACTGCATTCCACCGCTAGCGCACGAAAGCCGTCGGGGGCACTGGACGCTTTGGATAGTGTAGTGGTTCCATTGCGGCAACTACCGGACCATTCTATTGAGGGCCAGAACGGCTTGATTAAACATGTCATGCTGAACGACAGGAGACGAGTATTGACCTTGGATACCGCTGGAGAAGTCATACTTTGGGATTTGATTACGTGCCAGGCTGTCAAGTCGTTTGGAAAGAAGGCAATGGATGATGTCCTCCATGATATCAATCCAGTGGAGGCGGTTGCACACTGGTGTGCTGTCGACACGAGAACCGGCAGTCTGACCTGCGTACTGGATGAGAATCATTGTTTCGACGCTGAGATGTACGCCGATGAAGTCGAGCTAGATGAGGGGATTGAATTTCGTGAAGACCAGCGGAGTAAGTCCCTCGTGGGTACGCAAAGGATCGCCCTTGCTAACCTGACGTAGTCAATCTAGGGAAATGGGTCTTGAGATACCTATTCGCTGACCTGATCAATGAGGAGATCCGTCGAGATGAAGAGGCTCGGCAGCATATTCTCGACCAGAGAGACCAGAACTTTCAGAGAGGAAATACCCCAGGAACCATCCAAATCCCGCAAACCAAGATCACGACTTGGAATGATGCTGCAGCTGGCCCAGCTTCCGTATCCACGCTCCGGGCAAACAATGGTATGCGCTTCCCAGCATCTACTCCCGGTCTTGCGATCGGCATCGCCTCTCCGGGTGGATTCGCGACACCTGGCGCGAACCCAACCACGCCCGGCGTACCGATTCCCGAAGCTGAAAATGAACTTGACAAGCCCAACGACTACTTCTCCGCCACCACCTCTATTGCCCAATCTCCACCCGCCGTGAGCAACGGCGGTAAACCTCCCGCGACGCCGAGCGAACCCACAACCGACGAGACCTCAACACCCTCCGAACATGAAAAGGACTCCGCAAACAACCCTTCGAAAGACGCTAAAGAATCTAACCTCTTCAGCAAGAAAATGCGCATGCCGAAAATGTCCATGACCTTTGCGGGGATGAAGAAACTTGGGCGCTCGGCCTCGACCGCTGCCGCCGATGCTACTAGCCCTGCCAACATTGCCAAAGGCGGAGCTGGAGGCGCTCCATCTAGTACTGACGAACGGAGCGAGGACGGAGATTCTCATTCGAGCCGAGTGGATGGTCGTGCGATCGAGGACAATTTCCTGGGCACGGTGCAGAAGATCCGGTCGGGGTATGAGGAGCAGCTGGCGTCACTGCGGACGGGGCCGCCGGCGAGGCGGACGGAAGAAGGCTCGGATCAGGCGATAACAGGCGCGGACCCAGGGGCGGGGCCGGGAGAAGGTGGAGCGGAGCACAGCGGGGCGGTGGCAGCATCGCTCCCTCATGCCCAAGAAATTCACGGCACTGCATCCGGGAATGCAGAGGCGCTGACAAGTGCAATTACACCGAGCTTGCCGAACGATACGCCGGTGTTGAAGCCACCGTTGAATACGCTGATTTTGATTCAAGAGGATAGAGGGGATAGTGGTGGGGTGGCAGATTTGTTTGAAGGGGAGGTAGGGAATTTGGGGAAGCAGGCCGATACCATTGAGAAGGTGGCGCCGCTATGGTTGGCGGAGGTACTGTTACGGGTGGGTTGATTGCTACTATAAGGGGCATCCATGATGAGAAATCGTTCGGAGCTGACCATCGGAAGAACCAAATGCCATTGAAAGACATCGTCAAGGTGTCATTCATACTCGAACCGTATCAGAACCTGCTGCCGAGCATTGCGAGCGATGGGTATGTTAACCAAACGGCGGCCAGTAGCGAGGACAATCCATATTGACCAGATCTAGGAATAACCGCCTGAACGCCAACCGCATGCTCCGAGCTCGGAAAATCCTCGCATACGTTGCTGAGCGTATCGAAGCGCCCTCTTCCAATCCTGAATCCAGTTCAGCGATGAAGCCGGAGGAGTATCTCGACCTCTTTTGCCAGAATCAGGTACGTTCTCTCCCACCATTCCTCTTGTCCTCGTTACCATGTTCAATTTCTTTTTTCTTGGGGCCAATCGATCTGACCACACCACGACTCAACAGTTCATTCCCCCAACCATGACCTTAGCCACAATCCGCGCACATGTCTGGCGTGGTGGCGGCGATGTGGTACTCTACTATCGTGCGAACGGGAAAAAGGAAATCAAGATCCCAAAGCCGCCGAAACCGGTTACCCCGGAACCCCCAGAGATTCCAATACCGGCTGTGTTTGTGAGATAGGGTTGGCAGTGAGAAGCAGTGATCGTGTTGAAACTTACGTATATACCATCTGACGGAATTATATCATCTGCATATACCATCATACCATACCATTTTATCCGTCTACCTGCATCCGGTCGTGTTTGCCAATGTCTTGGCGGTACTCCGTCCAACTCAGCCTTTGGGGATCCGGGCTCGACAACCATACATCCTGAGCTGTGACTAGGAAAGACTTGGAAATAGAATTGAAACCCCCAGTTTAGGACTTGGGAAATCTGCACCGCAGTGGACTTCTGGGGAACTCGCTCGGTGCTGGGGACTTCGGTCATGCCGAGAAACCCGAGAGGAGCGGAAGAGGTAGTTATCAAGACCTGGAGTTTCACCACACTGCGTAAGGTCGTTCGTATAGCCACAATACCTGTTTGTGTGCTACAAGGACAAAAGTTATTTAACAGGAGGCTTCAATCGCCATGAAAATAGAACCGCTGGGTTCCATTTCAACCTTTTTTATCACCGTCAAGATCCCAGATTTTTTTTACCCCCTTGACCTTCTACTCAGAAATACCAATCGCCATATAGCATTTACAAGCCTCCAGCAATGTTCTCACAAGCCAGCACTCATGTCTTCCTATCCTTCCTTCTCTCACTCCCCTTTGCACTCGCAGCCAACCATACGATCAGTATTGGCTCCAGCGGCCTAAACATTGCTCCGAACGTCACCCATGCTGTTCCCGGCGACCTCCTGATCTTCCGTTTCTTCCCCGGGCACCACAACGTTGCATCCGGTCCCTTTGGGACGCCTTGCCAGTCTTCGGCAACTGGGGGAGGCATATTCTCGGGATGGGTGGACGCCAGTGATAAAGAACAGGGGGCGGCTCAGATTTTCGTGGTGGAAGTGAATGATACGGAGCCGTTGTGGCTGTATTGTAGTACACCGCATCATTGTTCAAATGGCCAAGTGGCTGTAGTCAATCCACCGTGAGCATCTCCCTTGGATATCCTCAAGGACAGTGATGTTCCTCATTGCTTGCTCGGTTGCTGATGAGAGACAACACAGATCTGACAGAAGTCAGACTCTCGAACAGTATCTCGGCGCTGCCCGTAGTACCGATCAAAGCAGTCAGCCGGATGGTATCATTGGCGGAGCGCTTGTACCGGCTGCAGGAGCTATTTCACCCACTCTGCCCTCGCCAAGCGCTCCAGCACCAACAAACGGGCGCTCCGCAGATACACCGAATGTAGGGGAAAAGCTTACGTCAGGGGGTTTGGCGGTTCTTTCGGGCCTCGTTGTGCTGCTGTTGGGTTAGATGGTTTGGTATGTTGAGGTATCTTGGATAATTGAGTGGAGAAGAAAGTTGCCATCATCCTAAGAAAGGATTGTACTAGGAACTCTAGGGCTAGAAACATGTGACTGAAGTTTGGGATACGGAGTTGTGTAGCAAGTGGAATGGGAGAGGCAACGGCTGTGGAGTTTGTGGAGGTAGATAATACCACATATCATGGTCAATAATTTAATGGTAAAAGGGCATATAATCTGCAAAGAGTACTCGATACTTGAACAGATTGGTTATATGAGGTATACCGACTGATGGGTCCAGATAATTCGATCAGGTACTCTCGAGTCAGGCTACCCTTAGCAAGCAATGACCTTGAAATATAACGGAGGAGCAAAACGAGCGATAACCGCGTGAAAATTGTAGCCGAGTGCCTTGACAATAAAAATTAAAGAGAGACGCAGGAGACTTGGGGACGGGGTCTGGGGGGTAAAGGGACGAGCATCAAACGAATAACATTTAGATCTCGCATCGCCAACTTACCAGTCTCTTCTGCAGGGCATGGTCGTTAGGTAGGTGGGCCCTTAAAGATATGAATCCCACCTGTTCCGTGAAGAACCCAGTGCATGGTGGGAAGGAAACCCTCAAACCGACCGGAGCAGAGTTGTACTACACTGCGACAGTGTGATAGTCTCGCCGAAAGGTATAAGGGTTTTATGGTAGACGAGAAAATTAATTGCTTAATGTTTTACCAAGTGAGACTCCTGTCATGAGCTATGTGTCGCTGAGGGAGGAGATGAGAGTACGGTACGTGGGCTGTGAACAGTGTAGGACCAGATGTGGACATATTCGCGCAACATATTGAATAATTGACTCATATTCAACTTAGAGAAAGGCTCAACGGGAGAACCGAGGATGATATGGACGCGGATAATTCAAGAGAAGAGTAGAAACTCACCGTCGTCGGACAGCTCCATGTCAGAGCGCTCCTCGCTCGTCAGGTGAACAAGTCCCGTGCGTAAGTAGACACGCAATCCGCCTACCCTTGAGGTGCGTTGACTCATCCCATGTTCCAACGACTTTTCAAGGAGCCTTTCCCATCCATCTAAGGCAACGCCTGGATGCTGAGCAGGATGATGTGTAAGGGGGTGGCACCGGAACTAGAGACGCAGTTGGGTCAACGCCACTCTTCATTCACCCGCAGTTTAGCCACCGGACAACAACATCGGCCATTGGTCAGGTTGATGCTCTACAAAGTCCAACCTGCCTCCGCCACTGACGTATGCCATCTAGCGTCTCGATATTTCCTTGCTGCATGTGATTCAAATATTGCTGTCGTTAATTGGAACTCATCGCAACTATTGTGACCCGTTAGCCACACTTTATCCCGCCAATAAGATCGGGGATACTGGTCCCCGTAACCGGACGTACCTTATTCGCCATCAGTAGTGAGTCACCATATTCGGGCAGCATCGCGATATTGAGGCTGGTCAAGGTGGTTTAGCCTTCGATACAGACATTCTAGGACAGCAATAATGGCCTAGAGCACAAGGTATGTTACTAAAGCTCCGTAACTTGACATCGTTGCCATAGTATCGTTTGTCGATGGAAGAAAGGCGCCTTGATCGTTCAACGGTAGTCGTATATCG
This sequence comes from Eremomyces bilateralis CBS 781.70, assembly GCF_010015585.1. Taxonomy (NCBI): domain Eukaryota; kingdom Fungi; phylum Ascomycota; class Dothideomycetes; order Eremomycetales; family Eremomycetaceae; genus Eremomyces; species Eremomyces bilateralis. Next base: position 83,822 of record NW_022985084.1, read on the forward strand.
GTGTTGAAACTGGTTCTAAAATGAGTGCGGCTTAGCTGGCAGAAACCGGAAAAGACGCCACGAGTGCCGCACTTCTGTGTCACATACCTGCGCATGTCCGTTGGTGGCACTGTGACACTCAGTAACAGTCATCATCGGAGGCCGAGTGAGGACTGTAGGCGGCCTATTGACGGTAACTTTGCAAGATCGGGCTATGCAGCAGCAGCTGGGAAAGGCGATGCATACCCAGGTAGGTAGGTATTCAGGCGGCCTCTATCAGGATTCAGGAGACAGAGTCATAGAGTGAGGCGCTATTGCTAGGGATGCAGCTTCCCGGCAGTGGGTCGCCTAAGGATGCAGCGGGAGCAAAAGGCACCGTTCGAAAGCTTGACTCCCGCGTCGTTAACCGTTACCGATGAAATGGAAACCCGGGCTCTTTGTTTTGGACCACCATGATCTGCAGCTGATCCAGTAGTCATGGCAATATTTCAATAATGATTTCTCTCGTTAAATGTGACGCTTTTTCCCATCTCTTACACCAATTACTCACATGCTCATCCATCAAACAAAGATCGCCGAGGCGATTGTTCACCGATACTGTCCTTCAATCAGTGCCACTTCTATGGCTTTCCATGCTCTTCCATTTTTATCTGCAGGCTGAAACAGTCATGTACTTTCGAAGTATCATTGGGTACTGCAGAGGAAAATTTTCCACAATTTTGCAGCATCCGAAGTGCGGTGTGTGAGTTGTCCAACAAACAATGCGATTCATGGAGGGATATCAAACCCCAAAAAGGCGGCGTCTTACCGCCTTGGATCCTCTAGCAATATGTCTGCATGCTAAAGGCCCGTAGTTGGCATCGGTTATGCAGCCACGGGTCCCACAATGGAATTTGAATATCCACCACCTTAAATTCCGCCCGTTGCTAATGCACGATTCGACGACACCGTCAGTAATAATCTCCTAAATATCCTGGGTGTTGGTAACTTCACGTTGTCTCAAGGATGCTGACAGTTGAGAAGCCGAATGGTAATGTTTGTTCGGCCCGGGAATGTGGCTTGCAGCCCAAATTGCCAACGCATACGATTTCCGCCTGTCGATTGGCTTGCAGAGAGGGGCCATGCGGCGCTCGGAACGATGGACATGACTTTGGGGCCAATAGCGATACTGCAGTGGAGCAGGGGCTGGGCTAATCTTCTCTGCTGCGACGCTAAACGGCGAATCCTCGTTGTGGAATCGTGGCACTAAAAGTCCGATCAATCAGCACCATGAACACCAACCAGTGAAGTGACAATCGTTATGGATGGCACTCCTCCAAAATTGCCATATGCGCTCCTGTTCTCACTGTTCAATGGATGATTTTCGCATTCCGAGCCTAAATTTCAGGCCCACAAGGCGCAGGAGTGATGTCCACTGCAGCTAGAACGGAGGATGGAAGTGATGCAGCCAAATCCAATGATATGTGTGTCCATTACTCGTACACAAAGACACAAAGGGGGGTTAAGAAGACTTTCACAAGCCGATACCAAAGGGAAAAATAAAAAATATCACCAAAAAACGCACTGATGATATCGACACGAAATCTAAGTCTGTGCCGCACGGAGTGAGACTCACCGAAATCGAACCCTCGAAAATTTATCCTGTCCGAAATTATGAGACCTTTGGAACGGAGCTGAATGGAAGAACAAAGACCAAGGGAATTCACTCCCGACCATTCTGGAGCCTAGAAACGAACATGGAACGAAATTGAGGCTCAAAGAAAAGGCAGTGGAGGGGCCCAATGTCGCACCGAGGAAAGGGGCAGTGTCACAGGAGGGCCAGTGCCGACAAATCCCATCCAAAGTGCGATATGGAGCCTGGAGGAGTGGAGGAAGTTAAACCTGAAAGATCCAAGTTCGAAATTGCTCTCGGTTCCAAGAAAACAAAAGCAACATGGGTGAGCGCCACCAGGGCCCGAGGTTTTGGATTGGAACACATTTTTCTCCAGTTTGTCCAACGTAAAAGGATTAAGGCAGCGGAACGCGTACACACGGACCTGTTGTGTTGAGATCCGTTGAGTTTTCGAGCGGGCCAGGACTGCGCTCCATCAAATCCGCGTGGAGCTGTGGAGGAGGAACGGTCCCCAATCTCCATGCAAGTGTCCACTGATACACGAATTATGGCAGCCAGTGGATCCTTTGGAATTGAAAGGGGAGCCGGACATGCAATGGGCCTTGGTGCTCATTTGCACAACGTGACTGTTCAACCTCCCGCTTCAGGGCAACGGCATCATTGCACCACAGGATCCTTTACCTTGGACGAAGCTGTCGACAACATTCTCATCGGCTGTCAGCGAGACTTTACGGAGGACTGGGAACGGACTACGGTAATATTATCGTCTCTCCTTTAAACACACTCCGCAGATGACCTTGGAACGTCATGGGAATATCATGATCCTACCTGTCTGGGTAACCTCCCCAGTCGCAAGGACATGGAGATTGCAAAGTCTAGCATTAGCAAAGCCGCATTGATGGGTCATCGGCCATTAACATGGATCTTGTATTCCTGTCGGTCGTCGGACCGTCCACTGTGGTGTGGCTTGGTCGCTCTCTGGCCTCCTATGCACAGTACAGTCAACAGTGTACGGCGTAATCCATTTATATTGTAAAGAGCCAGGTGATGAAGAGGCTTAGAAAGTTTGAAATAGATCCGGAGGAATTCATAGGATCTGTTGGAATGTGCGGACCGGGTGATTATGTGATGTTGGTCGGTGATACCAAAGATACATATGCATATGGAGTTCGAGATCCTCCGTGTTGGAATCAAGAATTATGCGGCGATACGGTGATGACGTTGTGGAAGTCGTACAGTCGGATATAAAAATCAGTCCGCTCCAATATCCAACACGTTGCAGGCGGAGGATTGGGAGATCGGATTCTGGAAGGCGGCGGAAGGGTTGCGTTATTGCGTACGTAGTACGCTGGATGAGGATGCTGGCAAGTGCTGACCAAGCAGTCGGGGCTTTTCGCCTTCACGACCATCCTAACTCTAAGTCGATATTAGAAATTCCTCAGCACTTGTACCTAAATACTCCACTAACTAGGCCCTATCAATTCTAATATGCTCTCTCACAAGCCACAGTTTTCGCCGTCTCACTGGACGACGTCACTAGGCACAGCTAGCATGATCGAGATAGTTCTAGAGACATGACTGGATTTCGGCCGAATATAAAAGGAGATGGAGTCAAGCAAGTTCAGAGTGAACAGCTGAACAAATGTCATAGGACATCTTTCGTCGGTTTGGTCACCATCGTCTCGGTGATTCCAATCCACTCAAAGCCTGATCAGACAGGATCTCAACTTGTCAAGCCCCAACTCTTCTCCTCTCCTCTCGGTCTCCCCAATCCGGGCCTGATTGATTTACCCAGTCGGGACACCCTCCGGGCCAAAGACGATATATTACATAAAATACCGGAGGGCAAACCTGAGGTATTACAGATTGGCAGTTCAGCCACCCTTGACTCCTTGAGTATTTTGACGCGCCGGCTGCACGATAGAGCAAGGATTCTCTCGGTTTGGCCTGTTGGTTGCGGCCCTGCGACTCACGGCTTTTGGTGGCCCTGGTCTCCTCTGCAGTGCCCTGTTCCCTTTGTTCCCCCATAAGAGTCTGTCCTGCCTCCCGCTTCGCTGGCACGTAACCATCCTTAATGACATTTTGTCAAATATCTTCATCCCAAAGTCCCCATCCAGTCATCATTCTTCGTGGTTCATCCACAATTTAAACACATCTCCAAGGACTCTTACCGGTCCTTATACTCAGCTTTTCAAAAGCGTCATTTCCAACCCACAAATGTGTGAACGAAGGGCCCAATCTTCTCCTCTCTCCCAGTCCTTCTTCTCCTCGGACATTCGCAGAATACCACGTCCCTGTCAAGGCGATTGTTCGCCACGTTGATGGGTGAGACGCGACACCAACGATATAAACACCTCTCTTCCTCCCCATCTTCGTCTCATTTCTCAATTCTTTCCACGTCTCTTTTGAGGCGCATGAATCCCCACCATGAACTACGGACCATACGCCGTTCCTCCGCCATATCCTGGCACATCTTATGAGTTTCGCACCCCTCCTGTCTCCCCTCCCCCAGGCGGTGCGCAGTACTTTTCTTCTCCTCGGTACAACGTCTATGCCTCGACTCCTTCTCCTCGCGGCAAATCGTCTGCTCACGCCCGTCGCACGAGCCATGATCCGGCATCCGGCTACCACTTTGCACACAACTACGGTTCACCCCGATACGCGAGCTATGCCGCCAACTCACGGCCGCGCGAACCTGATTATGTAAGTGGCAGTTCAGATCGTTTTCGGCGTTTCCACCCGCGTCGAGCCACGGCATCATGGCGACCAGCGACCGCTGCGGGAGGGACATACCCCGGCTACTGGCCAACAGCAGGGATGGGGGACTCTCCTCCCTCTACAACCAAAGCGCGTTACTATCATGGCTACTTTGGCACACCCGACTACGTCAACCACGTCATTATCGACGACGACAACGTCTACCGGGACTCCCCGCCCCCGCCTTACGAACATTATCAATATCACGGGCGAGCAGCTGATCATCCCCCCTTTGGTTCAACACAGGTGCCCATATATGAATCGACTCCTCAACACGCATATCCTCCGACTGGCCATGACCGATCAGCACGCGCACGCCGTGCATCCCATGGAGCAGGCACCGGCACCCAGGCACGGCCTTATACTTCACATCATGCCTCAACGCCGACTCCGAAGAGCAAGGGAACTCCGAAGAAAGAGTCGCCCAAGGCCACAGAGGAAGACGCACGACGCGCGGGGATTCCCGCCGGCTACTCTTTAAAACACTGGGACCCGACCGAGGAACCGATCCTTCTCCTTGGGAGTGTCTTCTCGCCCGACTCCATCGGTCGGTGGATCTACGACTGGACCGTCTTCCGCTTCGGTCCCGCAACACCGATGGCCGACGTCGCGGGAGACCTCTGGCTCCTCCTGATCCACCTTTCCGGTAAGGTGAAGCGAGCAGACCACATCATGCCGCGGATCCGCCGGGAAGAGAACCGTGACACTGTCGAGGAATTCCTCGAGTCAGGCGACCGCCTCCTAGTGCGATTTAAGAAGCTCCTGAAGATCTGTGAGGAATACATGTGGCGCGCCGCGAAGCGGGAAAACGGCGAGAAGAAGCCGTCATCCATGGGACGCAATGCCGGCGTCGAGTTTGTGGATACCATGTTCGGACGCGATCGCGAACTCGATAAGACGGAGAAGCTGATGAGCTCGGTCCGTCTTTGGAGCCTGCGTTTTGATGCCAACGTGGACGAGATCCTACGGAATCCTACCGCTTAGACGATACCCACTGCTTTAGCGATGAATGGACTTCTCGGATGGGTTGGGAGGAATAGACCTGGAATATTAGGTCCCACTGTATTCGGAATCGGACGATCAACTACTTCATCTTCTCCATCACATGCTGGGTTTGGATGGGCTTTTCTTTTAGTTTGGCTTTTTCGATGTTTTTTCGAGCCGTTTCATTAATGATACCCACTGGCTTGTGTTCGCTTCTTCTTGATGGGTCTTTGGAGCGATGTACGCCTCATGTCTCTCACGGTTTCCGAGCACATGCATTGCCTTCAACTCAAGGGTGGCGCCTTTCATGTTATCCTTTGGGTTCACTGCATTTGGGTCCGGTCATACAAAAGCACAACAGGCTGGGTGGTGGGATAAAATGGCTTTCTTTGGCGGGCTGGTTTCACCGGAAAAGTTTTTTGGGACGGAATTGGCTTTCGAAGACCATTTGCTCTGCTTTCACTATACCCCTTTCTTTTTTCACACTGTACGCCTCGCTTCGGATGGGCAGGTCAGACAGTCGCTCGGGCGTTTTTGACTTCTTGTTACTGGCTGGGCTGGATTTTGAACTTTGGATCTGTTGGAATGTTGTTCATCAGGTTTTAGACACAGGTAATAGTATTTTGCGCAAGCAACCATTTTCTATCAATTTGCAGACTATCATTGGCGTGATTGTTGACAACATGCAAGTTACTCCCATGTGACGAGGAACCAGATGTCTCAGATGCATCCTCGCTACCACGCATTAGATTGAATGAATCTCGTCTCTTGGAAAATGTGACCGGCCAGAGGAATCTGACCATCCCTTTCCACCCCCCCTTGATTCGAATATTCGATTCCTGTCCCTTTCATATCTGCCCAGTGGATCAGTGCAGCCTGCATCTGTGATTTCGTCAAATCCGACCCAACCCAAACTCTATCCCAACCACATGCAGCCGTTCGACCGAGTGTTCTGCCAATCATCGTATCCCAGCGACCTTGTCCTCCATTCGGGATTCATCCCTTTGCGTTTTCGTCCATCCATGACCAATTGATGGCTTTGCCGATGACGACTCGATAATCGATACCGGACTTCGTCAACCATGGGGATCGGGGAGTCTATAGTCACACCGCGATCAGTGTCTCCCTCCTATTCTAGGCAGTAGCAAAAGCGATGATTCATTTTTCCCCAAGAGGATTGGTGAGGCATCGGAGAACATTTCCACCATCACAGACCAAATGATATCTCGCAAAAGCATCCGACCAACGCCCACTCGTTGATCGGATCCACGAATCACAGTCCACCATCCAGCCATCATCCAACTGCCCAACCACCCACCAAACTGTATCACACCTATCACGGGTACGTATCACTCACCCCCCGCGCTAATGCATTCGATCAATCGGCGGCCGAGACGCGAAAGTGGGAGTGCCCCCGTGGAGGACAGGAGCCTGCAAGTCATCGCTCTGAATCTGAGCCTGTGGATTCCACGTCCCGTGCCTTCCGCCATTTTGCGAATGGAGAGAACAGGATCGGCTCCTGCACGATGATGGACCTCTCTGGAATCATCCATCAATACCAGTCCTTGTGGGCGATCGTACACTTGATGGGGGCTCCTCCGAACATGTCACATCTGCAATATGGAGGAACACTTGCATTGCAGTAATAATGTCCTTGGTCTGTTGATCCATACCCATATTACGCTCTGGGAAGGACGGATCCTCGCCTCTTTCGGCTTCCCCTCGCATCTATATCGCATAGCACCCACGACGATGGGTCTTCACTCATTTGAGGAACCAGGGGATTCTCCTGCCACAGTTTCACAGACGACGCTCAAGACGCTGAATTCGTCGACACTAGCACGTGGGGAATCCTCGCCAGCCACTCTCGACTCGAGCCGTTCCGGTGTCCGTCTCTCGCACGCTTTCAGGGATTCCCTTTCGTCGCTTGGTGAAGTTGACAAGTCATTCCTGTTCGCAACGTGATGCGACCAGTGTCGCTGAACGATCCTAACTCGGCCGCTCCGGGTACACGAACGGACCCAGCCCTGAGGTGAGCCGCTGAGCCGCAGCAGCGGAGATTTTATTTAGGCTGTTTTTTTATTATACCAGATTGCCTTGTACAGACTAACAGTCATAATGAGCGAGGATGGAGTGCCTGTGGTGAATGGTCAGCTGCAATCCACTGCGGTTCATCTGCTGGGCATCGGTGAGATGTTGCTATTCTTAGGTGACGACTCCCAATCGCTGCCAATCATCCATGACGATGTGCATCAGCGGAATGTATGACGGAATCAAATTGCAAAGCCGCATTCAGAGTAAATCAATGCCAGCCGGTTCTCGAGCCTGGTAGTAGAGAGTTTTGGGTTTCTTTACCATCAAAAACCACAGCACCGTTGAGTTTTCCTTATTGAAAGCTGTTAACTGTGTAACAAATCCAACATCCTCTCGTGTTGTCGATACCGTCCTGCTGGATTGTCATCGTACAACAAAATCATTTGATGACCACCGTATCTATCCGTCGGAAGTAGCACAAGCAAATGAGCCTCCACGGGTCATCTCACGTCTCTTACCAGTTACCACACCCTCCACATCGGATATCGCCCGCTGTCGTGCTGCCTTGATTCCTTCTCCGCGTCGGACCGTCGCACGTTTCAAGAAGGTGGTGCAACCCGTTCGTTTCCTTCGGTTCAATTAATTTGAGCGTCGTAACCCCTTCACCCCATGGTCCTGGGACACGACTCACACGAGTCAATAAACGGAAGAAGCTGCCTTGCCCTTGCAGTCGACCAGGTCGACGCTCTAGGCCCCTCCTCAGAGCTGAGAAATCTCATCATTGCCTCCGTTCTGTATCTGGTCCGGAATGAATCCCTCCCTTGCCGTCGCAAAACGTGTATCGGTGAACGGGGCGGCCCAGATGACCAGTTCATTCACCGTGCCTTGCAGTTTCCATGTAAGGGATGTGATAACCCTGAGCCAGAGCCCATCCGCTGCTCCACGGATAGGTACAAGGCATGCGGCGGACGTGTCGATGACAGCATGGCTCCCGTCAACCAGGAGGATCGCGAATTAGAGCCTGCCTAGATGCACCTGCGATCCTATCCAGACCTGGGCGCATTTTCACCGAATGCAGCGTCCCGATGCTCGATATCTCGACGGGCGGGATACGGCAGCTCAGCTCCTGCAAGGCGTCCGATGGATCTCTCATCTCACAGTTGACGGCCGTCAACAGCACGGCATGTTTTGGCCCTTTGACCCGAAGGACCGGTACAGACGCCGACTCCGAAACACAGAACCTATCATCTACGACACCAGCGTCCATGGGAAGTCAATCGGACTACGCAGCGATCGACGCTGTGTACTTCCCCTCCATCATCACCGGGTCACGCGAGGATGCCCCTCCACTTTCCAGCGGTCCAGTTCGTTCGGTTTGCAAACGAACTGCCAGCGCCCAGCGGCTAGGCACAGTCTTGATGTGCGCAGCATCGAGGAGCCGTGAAACCATGCCAATGGAGTTAACTTGCGCTCTCTATCCAACATTGCCTGCAATCTGCAGATGCAAGTCTGAAACATACATAGTATGGTTAAAAGAGGCCGCAGTGCTATCATTACTATTACTTGCGCTCGCATCGCGGAACCGGTCCGGATTTGTTCTCCATAGCGCTTTCATGTCCCTGGTGATAGGCTGGCCCTACCGCCTGCCGGCCGCAGAATCGGTCACACGGGCACGGGAGCTAAACTTTGTTTTGGGATGGAGTGATTCGTTGGCAGTCGTACTATGATGGATGGTTCGCTTGGAAACGGGCCTTCGTTCCGTTCTTTCAAGGTGGGGTAAATTGGAGGGCCGCATTAATCCTGCTGTAAGCCGCTAATAGAACTTAGAAGCAAGGTAAGAAATGCATTGATGCGGCGAGTTGGTGTATTGCAGTCGACAATGTTTGGGAGGGGCGCACATCATGCAATTGGATAATAGCTAAACCGAGATGCAACCTCGGAGATCGTGTCTCTAACCTCCAAGCCATGTCATTCTTGGTAAACCGGTCACCGAAGTAATTAAGGCATCACACCCGGCCCAGACCAGCTCGTCACTCCCACTGCCCAGCCCGGAGCCTGACCGATAGGGAACCTACCCAGCACGATTCCAGGAGGTGTCTCGAATGTAAAGTGCCATGTCTGTGACAAACAAAGACATGATCAATGGCTATTCCTGACTGCTGAGACATCACTATAAGTCCATCCTATCTAGTGGCCGCACACGCTCCAGATGAACGGGGTGTTCCGTTGTCTTGCACCGGAGAGCCCCGCCTACTCGTCTCTGTCATCGGAAAGTCGTCGACCGTCGAGCACGCCGTTGACGACGAGATCTTGTGACATCATTCTCGTGCCTTACCTAATACTCGGGGCATCAATTGGACCAGATCCTCACCTCATCTAGCCTCTCCCCCACTGACGAAACTCAACGAATGGCCTTGGTAACGCAGCCAACGCCGTCCCAAAATCGTAGGCCGATGATTCGCACCGCGCGAGACTGCGCGAGACATGCGAACCGGTGGGGTATGTTGGCCAGCGCATAGCGCACACGCATGTTGGTCGGCGTGGTGGTGGGGAGGGGGCGACGATCATTGGAGGGGGGAAGAAACATGTCGGGAGGGGTTGCGGTGGAGCCGCTTGGAGGGGCCAGGAGCGCCACTGGAATTATCAAGGTTTAGTAGTTGATATCGGTAACTATCTGAGGCGTATCCGTATTTCCTTAGTAGTTTACGAGACGTAGAATTGTGAGGATAGAGTACACATCATGTAGTCGTTGGCCTTGTGGTGCTTCACATTCACGGCGGAACTAAGGGACGCGTGGAGCAATTCGCAACCTCTCGTGCCTAGGTGGATAAAGCTTAACTAGCAAATTCAATGGGGAAATGATACAGGTAGAATTCAGTGAACAGGATTGGGAATCGTGGTGATTCTTCACCAATCTCGTATTGGAAGCGTGATTCTCAAAGCAGATCCATCTGTTCTACTTCAGACTGCTGAATACCTATCTATTATACCTAGAGAATCCCGTCCGTTCATGGTGGAAAGTGTGCGATGTGGATATCTACTCAGGCCTCCGCTTCGCCGAAGGGGACTCGACCATAGTTCTTCTCGGTCCCTAGGGGACGACCACAATCTGTGAGTTCTGAGATATTGAACTTCTTACATCGTGGTTGGTAAGCGGGGTGACCTTGCCAGCATTTCTCCCAAAGTCGGAGTCTCTCACCTCCTGAATTACCCCTGATTGCCACTGAACAATCCATCAAGGATGCCTCGTCTCGCCTTTGACAAATGCTGCCCGCAAAAGCGAGCAACGAGGATCTGCAGCGTGATGGCATCTTGCTGGAACTGGTGTCTTCTGCAGGACGCGGGTCCAACATCTGGAACATCCCGCTTTGATGAGTCCGTAATCGTTCCCATCCGGTTACGTTTTCGTCGCTTCCGTATCTACTCTCTCCTCGATGGCAACGAAGGCACTTTGAAGCCGCCCTCATCCATCTTCGGCTTCGCCGAACTGCCCCCGATCTGTGTGAAGGTCCCATTGCTGAACCATCGATCCTGCTCCGCCTTCCGCTTCCGTTCCATTTCCGCCTTCTTGTTCGGATCCACCAGCTCCAGACCCTGGAAGGGCGTGAACGCCCCGATAGCTGTCGCGGTTCCGGAGGGCGCATTGACACCAGCGGTTCGCAAGCCATGACCGCGAAGGACGGTCGCATTCCCGGCTCCCTGTCCCTGCCCGAACGTCGAGGACGTGCCGCTGACCGGGCCGCCCCATCCGGGATTCTTCTTGCTCGTCTTCGCGCGTGTGCGCTGGTCGACTTGCAGAGCGCGAATGCGACCCTCATTCTCCGATCCGATCATGCCCAGGCCCTTCGTCGTGTCGCCGTACCCCACTTCCTTCTCCTCCTTGCCGAATGCCATGCGATTCTGCGCTTTCCGTAACTCCGTCATCGCGACGGCTTCCTTGGCCTTCCTCGCCCGACGACCACCACGTTTTCGGGCCGGTTTGTCATCTGGGACCGGGAGAGCTCGGACGCCCTTGTTTGGAGGGGGCTCTTGAAGTTTGCGGAGACGCTCGAGGCACTGCTCTTTGAGCTCCTCGCCGGCGCTGCCGTCGGGATTGCTGTGGACTCGGTCGATCCGGGCGGCCAGGACGACTTTGGCGGATACGATCCGCATGGCTTGCTTTCGGAGGTCGATTTGAATGTCGCGAATGATGGGAGAATGATAGAGGAAGCCTTGGTGCCGGATCCCAACATTGGTAGCAAGGCCAGCTTGAGCTTGCTTTTTGGAGCCTAACGGCGCAATGTTGCATGCTGGAGTTTTTGCGAGTCCTGCCAGTCCCCCCGAAAAGTTGAGGAATTGAGCGGCCGTTAAGGAACCCACGAGGTTTGTAAGATTCGGCGCGAAAATGTTCATGCGAGATTCGACGTATTCAGTGAGAACCCGCTTGGCCTTCGCGAGCTGAAGGGTTCTTTCGCAGCCTTTTCTCACGGTCTCTAGCTCCGACGCGCTCATTTCTTGACCACGGGTTGTTCTAGCCTCCAGCCCAACAACCATCAAGCTAGGGCCATCGAGAACGGAGTTGAGGGTCTGTCCCACCAAGTTATCGGTGGATGTAGAAATCTGCTTCAGATTCTCGAGAGGTCCGTTGCCAATAATCGCGACGGTCTTCGCATAGTCGATCGGGTTCGTGACAAGCTGTTCGAGCTCCGGAAATCGCATCGAGTAGTGGTCTCGTATGAATTTATGGTTCCATATGATCGCACTATCAATCATCGTTGATAGGCTGTTCGACTGGGTCAGGAGCTTATATTCGGGATTATCCTCGACCGATCCGATGTTCTTCGTCTGCTTCTCAGAGGGCAAGCCTTGGAAATAGGCGATTTTCTGTAACGCGGCGTCGCAAGTCAGGCTGGAGTTCGATGGACTGTAAATCATACACCTGAAAGGTTCAGAATGGGTTGGACTTACCTCCATCACCGGGGGAAGCGTCTTCATCAATGCGGCGATATCCTTTGCGTCTCGGACATCGCTCAGTTCGGCGGCGTTGGCCTTGGCCGCTTGCTCGTGGAATTCCGCTCGTTTTGCGTCGTCCTGTTCCACATCCTCCATCATAGCATCTGCATCTTCAATTTCCTCCTCATCACCATCGAGTTCCATCCCAGGAACGGCGTTGGCACCGCCGGCTGTATCGTCTCCGCCATCCTGCTCGAAGCCTCCCGCTTGTTCTTCCTCTTGGTCGGAACCATCGTCACCGAAATCCTGTAACAGTTCATCAGCAAGTGACGCCATCTTCAACCGAGTTCGCTTGTGAAGTTGAAGCGGAACTTATAAAGGAAGTTCTTGAAATGCGTGGCGGAAGTTGATGTTGGAGGTTGCGATGTTGAAGTTCCAGGCAGTCGGCCCAGTCCAGTCCGTTGAAAGCACAGACCTCCACGCCACCCAACTGAACCCGCCCAGCTCATGCATCAGATCCACTCCGCGAACTTCAGTCTCCAGGGAACTTTTTGACCCAACAACCAACTTCAAGTGCCACCGCAACACCGTCGTCTAGCTTCGTGTAGTTTAATCCGGAGCGGAAGCTGGTGAATCATTGACAAGACAACGGTGTAAACACCTTCCACCAGCAACCATGGACGCCTCACGCGGCCCTCCGAGGGTCAAGAACAAGCAAGCCGCCGATATCCAAATCTCCGCCGAACATTTGCTTCGTGAAGCCGTCGACCGGCAGGAACCCAAGCTCCAAACTCCCACCCAGCGGTTCGCCGATCTCGAAGAACTCCATGAGTTCCAGGGGCGGAAGCGGAAGGAGTTCGAGGACTATGTCCGCCGGAACCGCCTGAACATGGGCAACTGGATGCGGTACGCGCAATGGGAACTGGAGCAGAAAGAGTTCCGGAGAGCGCGGTCCGTCTTCGAGCGCGCGCTGGATGTGGAACCGGCGAGTGTGGTCTTGTGGATTCGGTATATCGAGGCGGAGATGAGGAACCGGAACATCAATCATGCTCGAAATCTCCTCGATCGCGCCGTGACGATCCAGCCCCGTGTGGACAAGCTCTGGTACAAATTTGTGTACATGGAGGAGACCCTGGGGAATATCCCGGGGACACGGCAGGTGTTCGAGCGGTGGATGTCGTGGGAGCCGGATGAGGCGGCGTGGAGCGCATACATCAAGCTCGAGAAACGGTACGGAGAGTTCGATCGTGCACGGGCGATCTTCGAGCGGTTCACCATCGTCCACCCCGAGCCGAAGAATTGGATCAAATGGGCGAGATTCGAGGAAGAAAACGGGACGAGTGACCTGGTACGAGACGTCTACGGGAACGCCATCAGCGCTCTCGGAGATCATTTTATGGATGAGAAACTCTTCATGGCGTACGCGAGGTTTGAAACGAAGCTGAAGGAATACGAACGTACCCGGGCTATTTACAAATATGCTCTAGACCGGATGCCACGATCGAAATCGATGACCCTTCACAAATCCTACACCCAGTTCGAGAAGCAATTCGGTGACCAGGAAGGCGTGGAGGACGTGGTCATTGCGAAGCGAAGGGTTCAATACGAGGACCAAGTGAAGGAGAACCCGAAGAACTACGACGCTTGGTTCGATTTTGCTAGACTGGAGGAGAGCTCAGGGGACCTGGAGCGGATACGCGACGTTTACGAGCGAGCCATTGCTCAACTGCCACCGACTCAGGAGAAACGCCATTGGAGAAGATACATCTACTTGTGGATATTCTACGCTTTATGGGAAGAGATGGAGAACCGGGACGTCGAGAGGTCACGGCAAATATATCAAGAATGCCTCAAGTTAATACCGCACAAGAAGTTCACCTTCGCCAAGATCTGGCTGATGAAGGCCCAATTCGAGGTGCGGCAGATGCAACTGCAGACCGCACGGAAAACATTGGGTCAAGCGATCGGGATGTGCCCGAAGGACAAGCTGTTCCGGGGCTACATCGAGCTGGAGCTCAAGTTGTTCGAGTTCGTGCGATGCCGGACGCTGTACGAGAAGCACATCGAGTGGAACCCGTCCAACAGCCAGGCTTGGATCAAATTCGCAGAGCTGGAGAGGGGCCTGGACGACTTGGAACGGGCACGCGCGATCTTCGAGCTGGCAGTCAACCAAGATCCGCTGGATATGCCGGAGTTGGTCTGGAAGGCCTACATCGACTTTGAGGAGGAGGAAGGCGAGTACGATCGGACACGAGAGCTCTACGAGCGCCTGTTGGAGAAGACCGATCACGTCAAAGTCTGGACCAGCTATGCGCACTTTGAAATCAACATTCCGGAGGAGGGCGAAGAGGAGACGGAGGAGGAGACACCGGTGAGCGAAGCGGCGAAGGTGAGGGCAAGGAAGGTGTTCGAAAGGGCACTAAAGAGCATGAAGGAGAAGGATCTCAAAGAAGAGGTATGTCGTCCACCCCCGACCGTTGCTAAAAACACTATTCTGACCACCCCTCAGCGCGTCGCCATCCTGAATGCCTGGAAGTCGTTCGAGAACACTCACGGCTTGGCGGAGGATATCGAGAAGGTGGAGAAGCAGATGCCCCGTCGGGTAAAGCGACGGAGGAAGCTGGACGACGATTCGTTTGAAGAGTACATGGACTACCTCTTCCCCGCCGACGACGAGCGGGAGGCGAACATGTCGAAGCTACTCCAGATGGCTCACAAATGGAAACAGGAGAAGGCTCAGGAGAATGGGGGGGAACCGTAGATATGCACTGGTCTACTTACTGGTCTATGTTACATGAGGAACCACGTTGTCCTGTCGGATATCGCGGGACGCTCTTGCAAACCGTCAGTTTAGTTGGTCGGTGACTAACGGCCAGTAGTCACCTCGGTTTGCACTCAACATGCTCGCGTGACCTCGTCGGGCGTCTTTCCACTTGACTGGACAGCCGCAATCTGCACTGGGATCCCTGGCGGAAGGTGATGCAAGGGATTGCTGCCGTGCGACATGAGAATATGGGGTGAAAAAACCATTACATACTTCATGTGTTGTACCATCCCTCGTTCCCATATTATTTAACCTTTCGACCATGTGCTGGATTGAGCAATAAGCGTCTCATTCTATACGGAGTTCCGTCCATCTTACCAATATTATCTGCAGCGGAAGCACTCCACCTCCTCCGCTACGAATATGTATCCCACGCTCTTTTTCTCGGATGACGTAATGAGTATAGCTCCAAAAGATCCATCCAACGAGGGCGCTCGATCAACGCACGGAATTGGGACTCCAACATCCATTGTTCCATTCCTACGGCCTACAAACTACGGAGTACCCACATGCAGACCACCTTGTGCCGGGCGATTCAGTTGTTCATGGATAATAAGTACTAAAAAGTGGACGTGGCGTATTTGTTTTTCCTTCCGTTTCCCTTACGCTCCCCATGCTAATACTGCAGTGATGCTGATATTTCCTAGCGACAATGGAATCTCGCCGCTTGCCCACCTTGATCGCTTTTTCCAGCACTCTTAGGGTGCGGTTGAGGTGAATTAAGCGGATGTCAATGGAAGTGAAGTGAAGAATTCGCATTCTGGACAATCGAGACAACCGAGAACAGAAGAAAGGATTCACACCGACTTTAAGCTTCTCCAATCATCTCACCGTCTATCGTCGCGTGGTGACTGCTGAGCATTCGAGAAGCTCTGTGGTCGTCTCTCGAGGATGAAGTTTGGGCACAACTTGCCTAGGAATCAAGTCCCCGAGTGGGCATCCTATTACATTAACTATAAGGGCTTGAAGAAGCATATCAAGGCACTTGCCCAGGAAACCTCGTCTTCAGGACAGGTCGACCTCACTGGTGAGTCTTGTCCGGTCATCGGTCTCGTAACTCAACTGACGCGATATTTTATCTTAGAGTTTCTATTCTCCCTCGACCGCAACCTCGAAGACGTAGATGGCTTCTACAACCGAAAATACGCCAAGTACACCCGTCGCCTGAAGCGCCTGGAAGACACCTACGAAAAACTGCCGCGTGATGCACTCGATAAAGATGAAGCCGAGGAGCTCGTCCGAGCTTTGTTGGAGCTTCGATGCCAATTGCGAAAGCTCCAGTGGTACGGAGAAGTCAATCGACGGGGTTTCATTAAGATCACGAAGAAGCTGGACAAGAAAGTGCCGAACGCTGGGACCCAACCGAGCTACATTGCCTCGAAAGTCGACCCCAAGCCGTTTGCGTCGAATACTTCCTTGAACACGAATATGAACGCGCTGAACGAATGGCTGTCCGCTCTATCCGGGTCCAAAGCCGGTGGCGAGACAAGTTCAACGATGTCGTCGGGCTCGGCTCGGACGGTTTCCTCGCGCGCAATCTCCAATCTACCCTCTGCGCTGCTAGACAGTGTCGACCAGGCCGTACGGAACGATGATGCCACCACCTTAGTCGAGCTGCTCCAGGAGGCGAGTGTTGGCGATGATGTTGGAAGCGCCGACGATCCACGACTGCTCTTGAATCTATTGCAACGATCTATCACTAATCGGTCGATGGACTGCATCACCAGACTACTAGAGAGAACCAAATCATTAGACGAAGACGAGGATATCAATAAACGGAATTGCATTCACCGGCTTATTATTGGCATTGGTCGTTCGGCGAATCGACCATCCCCCCAGAACGATGAACCAGGGGCTCCAACATTGGGTGCGGGGCTGATCACACCTGCAGAGATGCCCATCTTGCGGCGTACGAAATCCGGTGGTCCGGAGAAAGACAAGCTGGACGACGACTCTTTTAAGCTCCTGGTCTTCCTGCTCGATGGCTTATCCGCAACACAGCACTCTGCAATATTGGCGAAGGATGCATCTGGGAGAACGCCTCTGCATTATGCAGCCGAACAAGGGACTGTGCAGGTCTGCCGGGAACTCCTCGACCGAATGTTGGCTTGGAATCTCGTCAACAATGGTCAAGACTTTGAGGCCGATGCGTGGCTGGACGATGATGGCTTTGCTCCGCTTCACCTGAGTATCATCAACGGCAATCCGTTGACCGGGAAGCTGCTTGTCGAAGCCAGGTATGGCAGCGGGAGCCAGACCACTGTTGAGAGCACTCAAACGTCACGGCACAATACCGCAACAGCTCTTGCGCTTGCAGTAAAAGCCAATCACGTCTCCACTATCAAAATACTGGTGGAAGCCGGGCTTGACTTGAACGTCCGGAATGGCAATGGGGAGACTATCCTTCACGAATGCGCGCGATGTGGCCGAGACGAATGTCTTAAAGTCCTGTTAGAAGGCACAGGCCCCAAGAAACTGGACCTCGAAGCTACTGAAAACACATTTGGCTGGACACCGCTGTTCGTAGCTTGCGTGGATGGCCACCTGGGTGCAGTCCAGGCACTTGCAGACGCTGGAGCGGAGCTGACGCGGACGGATATTTCTGGCTGGACCGCACAAGAGCATGCGGCGTTGCGTGGTCATATCAACATTGCGGAACTACTTAGCGAATTGATTCCTTCCAGCGCTTCCGTCCCGGGCACCTTCACTGGCACCGTAAGCTCGAAAGAAGACGGGCTTAGCACCCCACTGGCTCCCGGCTTAAGTATGCTACAGCAGCCGACCAGCGCCATCAAGACATTCGGACATCGATATTTGCGGAACCAACCGATAGTACTGCTGAGCTTAGGATCGCTGGATATGCGGAAGGCGATCGAGCCGGTGAAGCTGGACGAAATCTCCATACGAGAGGCGCATACCACGCAACTCGACACGGCGCTATCGATTGTGGTCTCCGCTCTCGGAGCCGAAGGCGAACCCGTTGTCATAGATCTTCCTGTCCAGGAGAACGTGGCCACCGACCCTATCGCGTTTATCACGAGCGACCTATCGAAGGTGAAGATTCTCTTCGACATTATTCCCACGTACTCGGGTTCGAAAGAGCGCGTCTTGGGCCGAGGAGTGGCCATGCTCGAGGCTGTGAAGCCGTCCATCGGCTCCAAGAGGATGTCACTCCAAGGCGATCTGAGCGTCCCCATCATAGCGGCACCTACCTTGAACGTCATCGGCCAGGTGAACTTCAACTTTCTTGTGGTGACGCCGTTCTCACATCCGAATATGAGCATCACCGAAGGCCACACGTACTGGAAGACATTGACCGCACCGATGGTCATCGGCCACCGAGGACTCGGCAAGAACATTGCAGCACGGAAGAGCTTACAGCTGGGCGAGAATACGATCGAGTCGTTCGTCGCGGCCGCCAATCTCGGTGCGAGCTATGTTGAATTCGACGTCCAACTGACCAAGGACCATATTCCGATCATTTACCATGACTTTCTGGTCAGCGAGACTGGCATCGATGCGCCAGTGCATACCTTGACCTTGGAACAATTCCTCCATGTCAATGGCGGACAGTCCCAGCGAGAATCGAGACCTCCCAATCCAAGACAGTCGAGAAATGACTCGGCGGGCAGTAACGGTGCCAGATCCACATGGAAACCCCGCTCCTTCTCCGTTGGTTCTGTGATTGAAGATGGTGTGCTTATGAATGAGCGGATGAAGCATACCAAAGACTTCAAGGCGCAAGGTTTCAAAGGCAACACTCGTGGAAACTTCATCCAAGCTCCATTTACCACGCTGGAAGAGATGTTCCAGAGGCTGCCCGAAAATGTGGGGTTCAATATCGAGATGAAATACCCCATGCTGCTCGAATCCGAGGCACACGACATGGACACGTACGGCGTCGAACTGAACTCCTTCGTGGACACCGTCCTCAAGAAGGTCTATGAGCTTAGTGGCGGTCGGAACATCATCTTCAGCTCGTTCCATCCGGACATTTGCATATTGCTCTCACTCAAGCAGCCATCCATTCCAGTCCTCTTCTTAACGGATGCGGGGACCTCCCCTGTCAGCGACGTGCGAGCAAGCTCACTGCAGGAGGCGATTCGGTTTGCGGTGCGATGGAATTTGCTTGGAATTGTGACATCAGCACGGCCTCTCGTGATGTGCCCTAGACTTGTGAAGGTGGTAAAGGAGAGTGGGTTGGTGTGCGTCACATACGGGTCACTGAATAACGACCCGGAGAATGTTAAGGTCAGTCTCCCATCCCAGAATCATCAACCGCCGCTAATATTGGTCCAGGCTCAAGTCCAACATGGCATAGATGCGGTCATTGTAGACAGTGTGCTTGCCATCCGGAACGGGTTGACAGAATCCGAGTCGACGGAGTCATAGATGGGGACATTGCAAAATGTATTGCAAGCGATACAATGCACTTTACTTGACATGTTATAGACATATAATATTCACTATATGCTCATGCACGCTTGATTTCCCACTTCAAATCCTTAATGCTGACCTCCTCCTTCGCCTTCTCATCATAATCATACCATTCGCCGTCAGTCAGGTCAATTTCCGTGAACCGTGACTTCGTTTCCGTCGCCGACGCTTTCCAGTCCCCATCCGGTTTGAACTCGATGAACTCGAGCCCTCGGCAGTCGAACTCCAGGATATTTTGCCGTTTTGGTGGTGATGAATGTGGGTAGGGAGCGGGTTCCTTCTGAATGGTTGCAGAGTGTTCTCTCTGCGCCCAGCGATGTTTCCGTGAGCAACGACTCATGAATCATAGTAATCGTGAACAGTCATACTTTACATAACGTGCATTTCCACACGAAGTTCGCCTCGCCACGGCTTCCGCTGATCTCGTTTTGCTCCTTCAGGGCCGTCAGTGGTTCGTCTCCTCTAGACTACGTCGACTGGAGGTGGATGTTCACGAACAAAACGGCTGATCGTCACCCAATTGGGATGAACCTCACGGCAGGATGTGCATTGGACCTTAAATGTATAATAGAAAGGCTTGTCGCTTGTGTCGTCGGGCACGAGGTCGGTCACGCTTCGATAGTATTAGCGGAGGAAATTGTTCTCGATTCGCTCACGGCGATGTACCCATTCAGCTCGGCGGTCAGTGCTAAAGCCAACATTTTGATAGCTTTTTACAACTTGGATTTGTTTTCTCAGACAAGAATACAAGGATTATTTGCAGTGAACGAACATTGACCGCGATATTTGTAGATATTTGTAGATATTTGGAGCGATCGACCTCAGCACATTGGTAGAAAACTGACCAATGACAAGTGGGAATCCAGCCATATCAAGAACCTAATCACGTGATAGAAAAATTACTCTAGTATCACGTGGCCTGGACCACTAACAATCCAGGTACCATGGATTCTAGTGATTATCGTGATTATTATTATCGGCACGCATGATGTTTCCAGGACAGCAGAATGACCCCCATTGCGACCTGGACAAGAGCATAACACTCCGGGTTTCCTCCTCTGGGGAATATGCAGACGCTCTGGACCCGCATTGCGCACGTTCGGAGCCACTGCATCTGCCCCCAATGCCACCCTTCGAGGTGGTCCACCTCGACCTCAAGCCGACGAGTGACCACCAGCACCCCCCGTTGGCGATTGCTGAAGCCGATCCACTCCGCGACATTCTTCTACTCCGCGGTATTCGCTAGCGCCGCGGTCGTGGATGGTGGAGCGAAGAAACAACGACGACTCGAACTCGACAATGCCATTGCTGAAGCTCGGAGAGAGCTCGGGAACGACACGGCCACGGACGATGGACTTGCCGAACATATGCGATACGCGGAGTACCCCCCTTCAATTACCATAGAAACCCGCCTGGATGGCAATGCAGGGACCAGCAAAGAGTATGAAGAGCCTTGGAATGAGCGCTGGGAAACAGCTCCTGAGCCCATGCGATCCTCCGAGAACACTTTGCGAATCAAGTCGACAATTTCAAACCACGCACATATCAGTGATGGCCTTCGGCCGTTTGTCGAACATTGGACAGAGAATGGAGCGGGGTCTGCGCAATTTCGTAATCACCTGAACAAAACACTACATAGTGGAAAGAACGGTGTCGATGCGGACTTCTCCCATCCGTACTCGTGGCTTGACCGCAAGCACAGAACCATGTTTCGGGATGGTTGGGTTCTCCAGTCGATGGGGATTGACACCCGCGCAGTAAAAGCCTTGAACGCACTTGTCGTCGAAAACGGGAACGATCAGGTCGACTTGGACTTCGTCCGGGACCATCAGCCCGTGGCCGGAGCACCTTGGCCTCGACTCGACGGCGCGACATCGTGGCGAATACGGAGGCGCGATTTTCATTTCGGGCCCGAATCGATCTGGTCTCAGGGGATTGACCGCAGAAAAGTTCTGGACAATCCTCCCTGGGCGGACCGAAAACTCTCGATCCTCGATGTTTCCGTTGGAGCGATGATTTGCAAACTGCTTCTATCGTGCGGCTGCTGGACTGATGTAACGGAGCATATACGGAGATTGGGGGTATCGACGCTCCGCTCATATTCAAAGACTGGAGAGGCAAAATTGGGCTCCACGCTGCTAGAACTGCAGGACATTTTGAAACGATTGCGTTTTCGTCCCGATCAGCGGAGCAGCTACCCGACCCCGAGAGTGCCCCTGCCATATTTCAAGCATAGCCCCGACGGGAGTCATCATGAAGTGGTCGTTGAAGTGAACGAGTTACTGGAACGTGCGCTCAGGGACTTTAAGGACGATAAAATATCACTGCCAGAGGTAGTGATAAGAGTGACCGAGGTATTCTTGTCGAGTCCTGTGCCACCAAACATCACATCCTACAACCTCCTCCTCGCGGCTTTCAATTCTCCCGAGCATTCCTCCCTCTTCAACACCGTCTTGACGTCCGCTCTCGAGACCCGCCAGCACGTCAATGAGGTCACACGCTCCTTGGTCTTCGACCATTTCTCGATGATGAACGAGCCCGTCAAATTCTGGTATTTTTATCGGCTCACCAAGGGCGAACTCGGCGGACTAGAGGTATTTAAGTTGCCGGCCGGAAAAATATCCGAGTACACCCAAGTTGCTCGATGGAGCGGGGAGAGTCCTTCCAAGGCTGTTGCTGTGATGCGCCCCGACCCTCTTGTCTTGCAGCAAATGGTCCGCGGGATGCTCCGCTTCATGAATATGAATGCCGTATACCAATGGTGGCATACCATCACACCCGGGCAAGTGCGGAAAAACAGAGAGTCGTTTCGTCTCATGCTCCGAAAATGCGTGGTGTACCGGGATTGGGAACGAGGTCGGTGGGCGTTCTCCAGCCTGGTTGATTCGTTTCTCAAGGAGAACGGAGGGCGACCGTGTTCCGAAACATACTTCCTGATGCTCTCCTTGTGTCAAATGTGCGATATGAAGGATGAGTTCCGCGTGCTACTTGACCAGATGGTCGCCTCTGGGCTGTGCGCTCAGACGGCTGCGACGCGGGTGGCTCAGTTCTGCAAGAGTATTGTCGACGTATACGATAAGCACCGAATACGCACAGATAAGAAAGAAGTTTCGAGTCAGGCGAGGGCCGTGAAACCGAACCGAATCCAACTCAGAACTCAGGAGGCGCGGAACCACCCAACACATACCAAGATGAAAACATACGTGTCGGTCTACCCTGACAGAGAGGCTCTGGAAGACGTAATGGAGGATACACCAATGTCACAGATGGCCGCGGCTCCGGCTTTGCAAGCCGCCTCCTAATGATCTTAGTCTAGGAACACGGTCACTTGAGATGCATCTCCAATACCCATGTCCCTCATTCACCGGAAGCTGCTGGAGGGACTCCATGTCGGAACATTTGTCGGAACATTACGAGAGCGATGCATGCATAGGGAAGGCGTTTATTTGGTAGCGCTGCTCAAGGTCGAGCAACGCGAATTTTGTATTTATCTGGTTACAAACCCCACCTAGCATGTAGAGGGTCATAGAGGCGGTGAAGTCTGGCTGTTGTATATTATCATGGACGAGAACGACTAGGAATGAAACATGGATAGCGTTCAATTTCATTGGGAATGGCGGTGGTCGTAGCGATTTTGTGTGGATTCGAGGTATGGACTGGCTTAGTGGACCAGAGACAAACAATGATTAGATATAATCAAGCACGTAGATGATTCACCTAGGGTAGAATGAATTGGAATCGCACTACGTGCGAGATTTCATTCAAAGCTCAATGCCTATCGCCGTTTGTCGATATGAATACCCATTTTTACCGTAAGGAACCATGTAGAGCCTCTCGCCATGCAGAAACAGAATCTAGAACTTGCTGAACTTCTTGACAGCCTTTCCAGTCCTTGGCAGCACTCGTAGAACGTTGAATCGGACCTGTGGAAGCAAAATATTAGTCCACAATTCTAGGAACCCTTATGTTGGATAGATGTCTCGCTTACCGTCTTGCTCAAAGGTCTGCACTGGCCG
Source organism: Eremomyces bilateralis CBS 781.70 (assembly GCF_010015585.1). NCBI lineage: Eukaryota > Fungi > Ascomycota > Dothideomycetes > Eremomycetales > Eremomycetaceae > Eremomyces > Eremomyces bilateralis. The sequence goes on from NW_022985084.1 coordinate 107,397, forward strand.
ACGGTGACCTGATCACCTTCTTCCACACGGAAGGCAGGGGAGACATGTGCCGCAAGGTTCTTGTGTCGTTTCTCGTATCGCGAGTACTTGGGGACGAAGTGGAGGTATTCGCGTCGGATGATGAGAGTTCGATGCATCTTCGTGGAAACAACGGTTCCGGTGAGGATACGGCCGCGGATGGAGACTAGCCCGGTGAAGGGGCACTTCTTGTCTGCAGTGATTCTGTCAGTAATTCATCCCCCTGGAAATAATCGATTGTGCGAGGCATCGCGAGTCGCATGCAAACATAAGCAGCACTCTCGACTTGCTAAACATGCTCCGCGAACGCCCGTCTCGAAACCACAGGGATTCGTACCGATATAGTTGCCCTCAATGGCCGTCTTCGGGGTCTTGAACCCAAGCCCGACGTCCTTGTACCATCTCCGACCGCCTTTGCCGACGCGCTTGGTCTTGCCGCTCTGGGCCTTCGAGTTGAGGAAGATATGCGGCTGCTTCTGGAAAGCACGCTCGCTTTGGACGGTCAATTCTGTGGCCATGTTTGCGACCGTTCGGTGGTGATGGGATGCGATGTGCGGAGATCTTCCTCGTGATGTTAAATTCGATGAGTGAGGTGGAATTTTGATGGTTCGCCTGGACGGTCGGTGTGGAAAAACTGAAATTCCGGAGTGGCTTGATGTGGCTGGTGCCCTTGAGAATGTGGCTAGTGCAGTTTGTTGTGGCGGTGTAGCGCTAACCCCAATTAGGTGCGGTGTAAACAAACCGAACCCTGGACAAACACATCCACCACTTCAACCTTCACATCCATCCGTGGTTCTGCACGAGACCACGAATATCACGAAACATATCCTAAGTCCATAAACTTCCCAGTTTGCGCTTGGCCAGTGGTCGCAAGATAATACCATATCAAATACAGCCCTTGTCTATGTGGACATCCCCTATCAATGCATACTTAACCTCGCGAATACCTCCTCGGCGATCTATAAACCGCACCAAAGCTAGGAGCGAGTAGCAAGAGCATTATTGATCAGCTACACATCAACATGGCTGCCGAATCCGACAAAGAGAATCTCCTGCACGATTTACTCCCCACGATTGACCACGCGAAATCGCCGCGATCCACAGCTGATCCAAAAGCAATGGGCAAACGAAACCGAAGCAAGAGTATTGGACCAGGCGGGCTTGACGATGTCTTGTTGAAGCCTTCGACTAAGGACCGGCGAAAGGCATGTATAATGTCAACAATATTCGGCGAACAACGCTAACTGGATTTAGTCTGCATTCGTCCCTGCGGTCAAGTCCATTCTAGCGAGCCGGGAAGATGAAGCGAAGAGGAAGGAAGCAAGGCGAAAGTCGCTTGGTTAGTAAAGAGAATCGACTTCCCAAAATCCGTTGCTGACATCCAAAGCGAATCGCCGAGTGTCATTTGCGCCAGAGGCAACTCTGCACACTTGGGACGTCATCGAGTACATGCGCGATGCGACAACTTCATCTTCCTCATCCAGCCCACGGCGGAACGCTTCAGAATCCCCGAAAAACCCAAGAAAAACGCCGAAAAATGGTGATCCATCGCCGACCGCGGAAGATGCCACGGCGCAATCGCCCTCTACGCCTCCGAAACAGGCAGAATCTCCGATACCCGAATCATCGCCAGCAAACCAGAGAGACATGCACCAACGGAAGCGTCGCCGGGTCTCTAGAGTTCCACCTGAAATATCGAGCCCTTCAGACGCTCCATCATCGAGCCCGGCGAGCGCAACCTCGAGCGCCGCAAGCGACGACATCGAAAGCTCGACGGGAAGCAATGAGAACACTTTATCTCATGCCGATGGACCAAACAACGGCACGAGTCCGGACGGCTCAACAACATCTTCCAGTGGGCGTTTGGAAGAAGCGTTGCGGCAGGCGGCAACGCAGGCTGGAACACGAGGAATCGAATGTGACGAGAATGAAGAGATATCCATGGATCTAGCTTCGGAAGAGGTAACCGCAGCCTTCCAGCCCTGGCTTCAATTCAAGGCCAAAGCCCAAGCACCCCGCCCTGATCTGGATCAAGAGAACATCGATCCGTTTTCTCCAGCCATCAGCACAAGGACAGTTGGCAGCAAAACCAACCAGCCAATGCTACCAGAAAGCGAAGGTTCCGATGAGATGAGTATGGATATCACGCAAGCAGTCGGTGGTATTCTGTCCAAGCGGAACGTAGAAGACACGGAAGCGGATGATGCAACGATGGATTTCACCACGGCGGTCGGTGGCATCAAGTTCAGTCAGAATGCGCAGCCTGCATCTCAGCGTAGCGGAATCAAGAGACGGAGGTCAAGCGTGTTTCCAGCACCTGCGAGTGTTGTCGATGCCAGCGGTAGTCCCTCCAGACGAAAGAGCCTACGCCGGACAAGCATGAATCATCGACAGTCTCTCGGCAATTTGGCCATCGATGATGAAACTATGGATTTGACCGAGTCACTTGGTGGCATCCAGGAAATGATATTCAAGGCTAACTCCGAGCCCGCCGCAACATTGGACATGACACTCGGCGACGACGCTATGGACTTTACGATGGCTGTCGGCGGCATCAAGGATGTCAAAGCTACACAACTCGATGCTCAAATCGAAGACGACGAGGGCGACTTGGAGGACATGAGTATGGAGCTGACCTCGAATTTTGGAAATATCGATCAGGGCAAGTTAGCGAAGGCCTCCACTCCCTCAACAGCACCCGTGGTGAAACGACACGGCTCAGAAGATCAGATCTTGCCCCGTATTGATGAACATCAACCCAAAGCCGCCGCGCCTCTAAATCTCACCCCGTCTCCACCTAAGCGGTCACCGATCAAACCAAGTCCGAAACGTCAAACTACAGGAATAGGAGGTACACCAAGGAAGTCTCCTCGACGTTCTGGAAGACTTAGCATAGTCCCGATGACGCCTGAGCAGACTGGAGCGAGCTATGAGAAAGATGTGCGCTTCAGCCCGCGCCCGCAGAAACAAACCAACGAGGGGCCCGAAAGCCAACCCAAAACGCCTGTCAAGATGGAGGTTCCCGATGCTCCCCAGCAGCAGAATCCATCCCCAAGGGTCAAGGAGAGCCCCTATTGGTTGCAACCCGATACAACTCCCAAGGCGAACAATCTGTCCCAGTCTATCAAATCGCTCTCCACTCCAAGAAAGCAAGTTAGGACTCCTGTACTCAAGTCCACTTCTACCCCAAAAAGCCCGGCCCAGCGGAGTCCCGTCAAATCATTCACGCCAAAGCAAACGACTCCAGGAAAGGGGCCAAAAAAGAACGTGACGATTTCAGAACCCGTTCCGAGAGCGTCACCAGTGAAGGACGACACCTCTGTCGATGAGCACCTTTCGCTAAAGGAATTTCTCCGCTTAACGAACATTCGATTTCTTGATCTTACTACGACGAAGAGAAGACATACTGGAGCACCTTCTGCTCTGACCAAGCAATTTTTGCAGGAGGAATCTGCAGATGATGATTCTCACCGGATTGAGAATGCGGCTGTTGCTGGTGCATGCACGGTACCACTGCTGAGTCTCTTCCAACATGTGAGTACAGCCCATGCGATGGGTGTTATAAAGATTAACATGACCCTAGTCTTGTCATGAGATGAAGCATTATATCTCGGGTGGGAAGGACGAAGTCCGTATGATTGAGAATGAAGCCGTTGAAAACCAGCCTCCATTGTTCAAAGAATATATATCCGCACCTCCAGGTGAACGGATGATTATGGACAACCAGTTCAAGAACATGAAAAGTAATGCTCGCTTGCAAAGCAAAGCCGGCTGGTACTCATGGCGGATGCAGCTCCTGACAGAGCTCACGAAAGGACTCAAACAGTCCTCGCTCGACCTTGATGAGGACGATAATGCATTGCAAACACAGGAAGAACTGATGAAATCCATTCTACCAGGTCTCCTTCAACGTAATGACGAATTGCAAAAGAGGCTGGGGAGACTACAAGAGCACGCAGCGAACTTTAATGAGGAAGACCAGGACGAGCTTGAGGCTGCGAGACTAAGGCTGCAAAGTGCAGATGAGGAGATCGCGCAAAAGAAGAGGCTCCTCAGCGAATTGCAGCAGTCTATGCACGAAAAAGAACAGGCGATTGCGGACCTAAGGGACCGGAAAGAAGAGTCTTCAGAAGCCATCAAGGCGGCAGAGCGGGTGCGGGAAGAGTGCCGTGGCTGGTCTGCAGACGAGGTCGGCATGCTCAAAGGTATGATCCACAACCCATTGAATACTGGTATAAACTAACGGTCTTTAGCCAAAGTTGATGCTGTTGGACTCAAGACAGGCTGGACGATCACATCTGCCAATGCGGATCCGCATACGCTCACAATGACTTACAAATCGGAACTCGAGCTCTTTCTCCATCCAGCCGCATTCCTTGGTGGCATGGAAGACCCTATGGCGGGCAACCAACCGATCAGTCTCGGCTACATTGGCGATAATCACGCTTTACGCAAACCGCAGCCGCTCACCACCTCCAAGCGGTTCTTTCTTCAGCTTCTTCAAGCACATCTCCATTCGATTCCTCAATACCAGACGTCGGTACCGGACCTTCTTCGGACGGTCAGCTCGGGATGGGATTGCGCCGATTCTGTGGCGAATGCTGTCCGGCTATTGCGGCAACTATGTATCACAGAGGAGGCTATTCTCAGTGATGAGCGATTGTCGATCAAAGTGAACATGGTGCTGCCGAACCTTCAGACGAAGGTCCGTCCTGTCATTGTGATCACGGCCCACATTTCAGACGGTCATGTCGAGGTATTCTCAGATGTGACGGCCTCGGTGGTCTATGGAGAGAAGTATGATGAAAGCAAGATGGGCGAGTTTCTAAAGGTACATATGGGCTCCAGACTTGATGCCGGTTCGTCTTGGGCCGAGTCAGTCTTGGACCTGAAGAGACGTCTTATCAAGCGAGGCCGAAAGGGTTGATATTCCATGGAAACTATGAGGTGCCGGAGAGAGTGGTTGCTTCGCATCGACTATTCTACATGTAACGCGATTGATGAGTTCATGACGAACAGCAAGACTCCCGCACTGTTGTTGTGGTGATGTTTGATGAAAATTACTATTATTTGAGTTTACCACTGTTCACTCACATTTTCCTCTTCTTTCGGGCTCGTGACCTTGTTTGACCTCTCGACTGGCCAGGCGAATCTTCGCCCGTCGGGTCTTGATCCAATCCCTCCGTAGCGTTATCCTTGCCACGTTTAGCCTTGGTTGCAATACGTCCCAGGGCATTTTCCATCCGCTTGCTTTTGGTCTCCAACTTCCTGCGCGGCGCGAACGCTCCTGCACCGACGCTGCCACCGAAGAAGTTAGTGATATTGCTTTGCGTTCCCTCGAGTTCCCTTCGATTCATGTCTCGGATGACAGGAACCAGGACCTCGTCCGTCCGTTCCGGACTCCAACCGACGGTGGCCATTAGGAAGCTTCGAAGGCGATCCAAATCAGGCACACCCCAGACAAAGGTGGAGGGGTCGCTGTCGACTTCTGGATGTAGGTAGGCATCCTCGACTCTCGGATCAGGGAAATTGACGGGGAGGAAGAGCTTGGTCGAGTTCTTTCTGAATTTGCGACGAAAGGGGTTCTTGGTATCCTCCGATTTCGGCCGCGATCCATTCTGAACCGCAAGCCACCATTCTTTGAAGTTTTCCAGGCAATCGAACTCTGAAATGATCTCTAAAGCAGATACTGGGCCGACCCCTGGAAGTCCCTCAGTGTAGTCGCTGCCCAAGAGCTGGGCAATGGCAATGAGTTTCTCACGATCTAGAGCAAATTCTGACTCCAGGTCCTGGGAAAGGTAGCATTCGACGTACTTTGCTTGGTTGAACATGTTCTTATAGACTCGTGTTCCTCCAAAGAGGAAAGTGTCCGAGTCGTCGGTGACGATTCCGTCCACAAGACCCAGGGACACAAGCTCCGCACACTGGGCTTCTGCTTCCATAGGTGCAGTAATAAATGGCAACCCGAAGAGGGTGAGTAATTGCTGGCACTCCTGGACCATGGTCTGGGTCACTTCATCGGCATCCCGGCGATCTTTCTTCTGCTGATCCCGCAACTGTTTCAGCTCCTGATCGAAGTCAATGGCATGCTGCTCCTTGCTCTTGTTATTCAAAGTCGATGCAAACCGAGCATGCTCGTCGGCCTCGGTCTCCAGTTGCCGGAAGAGCTCGGCTTCTTCAGGATCGGAGAAATATTCGTCATAGTCCTCATTCTCAGGCGGTATAGGCATTGCATCGTCTAATGGAACCTGTGGTACGTGTTCTTGAGTGGCAATCACGTTCTGGTCATCCTCTACCGCCTGAAGGTCTTCATCTGTCGGATCGACCGCATTCTTCGCCCTCATCGCTTCGACCCCAGACAAATCGTCCTGCGTAGAACTAGGCTGGACGATTTCTGGAGGGGGGGATTCTTCCCACTCATACTGTTCCAGTTCTGGACTTTCTGGTGGTTGCTCGCTTCTTGGCTTAAAAGGCTGCTGTGTCGACAGGGACTCATCCGGTTTCTGGGGCAACTCTGGTAAAGTCGTTGGCCTTTGAGTACTCGCATCCTGCCCTAATATCATGGACATCGGAGGTTCTTGGCTAGGATCGTCGATGTCGATGATATCATTCGCATCGTGCCTGCGTATCCTAGCAGGTGTTTCAAATTGAAAGCGGCCATCTTGTTTCGCCTTGTCCCTATCCTGCTTATCGAATGTCTTCTCCTGTTGCAAGGTGTCCTTGTGGGTGCGTTCAAACCATGGCGGTACTGGTCTCGCGGTGCTTTGGATTTCGTGCTCCTTCTCAAAGCCTCCTGCATTTTCATCCGGTGCCGCCGCGGTTTTCTTCTTCTTTCCCAGTATTGAGCTCCCTAGGTCTAGTCTCTCGAACGGCAAAGGACCATCAAATGACGACGGTTTTTTTAGATGCGATGCTGCAGCTCCTGCGCTTGCACCTGTATCCTTCACTGGGGGGGTCTGCATCGTTGGCAGGTTCGAGTCTTTTTGAACCGCTTTAGAACTTCGCATTGCCCTTTGCAAGTCAAAGTCATCTTCGCTCTCCGAATGTTCGGCAGAATCTTCTGGGCGGGGCTTAGGTACGTTGATTGGAATCGGTTCTGAGACGGCGGCACCTTTACGACTCCTTTCGTTAGCCATCCGTGCAATGGTTGTTCCTGATTTTCCAGTGAAGGACTTTGCTTCCTCCACTCGGGATTGCTGGAAAACTTCCGCGAAATCGTCGTCATCTATGTGATCGGAATCGATCCCAGGCTCTTGGCCAAGAGACATAGCAATTGCTCGTTGCAATTGTTCTTCCTCCGAATCGTATCCGGTCATGTGTGGTTCTTCGAACAGTTGATCAACATCATCCATCTCTACATCTTCCCATTGTTCCTCCTTTTCTGACGTATCGGCAACGAACAGAGGATTAATCTTCTCCCCTGTTCTGCGTTCTGATTCTGCCCTTCGAGCCGGAGCAACGACATGTTGCTGAGTGTCTGAAACGATTGTTCGGCTGGCTCCGTTGTTCCGAAGAAGTTGTTTCGGAAGCCGGTTCAGACCTTCAACGGGCACATCTTCAAACTCATCTTCTTCACCTTCTTCTTCGCTCGGTTCATCGTCAGGTTTTGGCTTCTTTAGCTCATCAACATTGATAGGTTTGTCCCGGTTGCCTTCGTCGCGATTCGTGACGACACCAAGAGCCCACCCTCCTTCAACGCCTTCATTTTTGACGAGGACGTACTCTCTGCCTTTCTCGCCGGCAACTCTACCACCACCATGAACCCCCCACATCGCATCGTCGTTCATTCCATTGAGGTTCATCAGTCGTTGGGTAAGCTCGTTACGTTCTCTGACCCGCTCGATCTGAAATTTTGAGAAAGCCATGCGGTCAGGGAACATGCTATCCAGTTGATCTTTTGAGTAGCCCATCCTGAGCCGACTTCGTAGCCGTGCCGCGTTTAAAATGTTATACCGATCACTCGCCGGAAGACTCTGAAAGAAAGATCCATCAAAATCGATCTTGGAGAAGTCATATAGGTTAACGTCTTCTCCTGAATTGAATTGCCTAGCATATTCCTCTAGCTCTTCTAGTGACATAATGCGTAGGTCGGCCGGACCGCCCATTTCCGCAAGAGAGGCATCGAGCTCCGGTAAATGATAGGCATCTTTCTTCTTGAAGGTACGATTTCGTGTCCGCTCTTGAGGCGTCATTAGAGTCTCTTCGGCATATACCAGATTCTCGGGGAGCGGCGCTTCCTCCTCGTTGTCCTCGTGCCGGCCAGCGGCAGACTCTTCCTTGCGCCTCCTCTCCTCCTCCTCGCCAAGACGCTGCATCTGCACGGCCAGCAGCTTGCCAGCAGTTCTGACCGCATCATCTCGACGACCTTCTCGTCGCCTTTTTCGCGCATTAATCGTTTGACGTTTGAGGGCCGGCGCGCCACCGTCGAAGACGAATATCGGCTTGATCCCAATGAAAAGCAATTTACAAATACGGCGGAAGAATCCGACAACGTGACTGTTTCGTAAGGCGTTGCCCTCTTTGTCACGCACGGCTTTCAGGAACTGATAGATCCAAATGGACGCGTCCACCGCCAGTCGCTTCCGGTTCAGCGTCTCGATCTTGATCGGTCTCGCGCAGGGCTGAACGACCGTCCAGAGGCCGGTAACACCCATGGTGAGACGAGCATCCGTAAGACGGCAGACTGCGCGACAGTGAACATTCGCTGGTTATTCCGCGGCATCAGCGTGTTGGCAATGGATTGATATCAAACTGACGTGATTTCGAGTCGACGCTACCTAGCCACCAGCGAAACACGACTGCACGTGACTGATCGACAGGGTCCTGATTCTACTTTCAACCCTGCATCACGTGAAGGCAGAGCTTCCGTTTGAAACAACTGAACAACAGACGAAGTACCGCCATGAACTCCCGGTCTGAGGCATTGAAACTTCGAAACGATTAAGTTCTTATACAATGACTGCACAAATTGATCCCGCGTCACTAAAGGCATTTGGAGATGTTGCTGCCGGGCAGTGAGTTACCCCTTTCTGATCGAGCCCCTATTCATTCGCTCGGGGCGTCAATATAAACATGCAACTGACCTATGGTGTAGCGACGGGGTACTCTCTGACGAGTCCGGTGGTCTAGTCATCAAGCCATGCACAGCCAAAGAGATTGCGTTCTATGAAGCCGCTCCGAAGCAAAGCCCCGATTTCGCGAAATACATCCCAACATACATGGGCACTTTACAGTTGAACAAGCCCGCCGAAGCCACCGACCCCACCACCAGTTCCTCTACTGCACCAGATCCTACCGCCACCACCGCAGCCGGGACTGCAGCTACTTTATCGCTCGACGAGGCCGGCCCCATGTTCGGCAAAGCCCTGACGACCGAGACGTCCATCGTCCTGGAGAACGTAGCGGCCCGATTCCGGAAACCGAACATCTTGGATCTGAAACTCGGGGCGCAGCTGTGGGACGATGCGGCGAAGCCGGAGAAGCGCGCGCGGTTGGACAAGGTGAGCGCGGAGACGACGAGCGGAAGCCTGGGGTTTCGGGTGGCGGGGATGAGGGTATATGGCGCCAGAGGAGACGCGCCAGAGCATAAGGCGTCCGACTACATGAGCATGGATAGTGTCACGGGCTATCGCGTGTATAACAAGATGTATGGGCGGGTATTCAATGCTGACAACGTGAACGAGGCGTTCAAGGAATACGTGACCGCACCCGGCGTTACAGCAGCCCACGCAAAGAAGGTGTTCGGTATCTTGGAAGAGGACGTCAAAGGCATTGAAGCAGCATTGATGGGCATGGAGTGCCGGATGTACTCAGCGAGCATCCTTTTTGTCTATGAAGGGGATGTCGAGGGCTACGAGAAGGCAGTGAAGGACTACGAAGCCAACCCGCCAGCGCAATCCGATGATGATGATGACGAAGAGGAGGATACTTTCCCAAGGCTTACGGCCGTAAAGCTCATTGACTTTGCGCACGCTTCCTTCGTTCCTAGACAGGGGCCAGATGAGAACGCGTTGCAAGGGGTGCGGAGCGTGGGTAAGATATTGCACGACTTGCAAGCGGCCTGAATTGCCATATGAATTATGACGATGGTTCCGATACCCATTTCACACAGCGGTTCAATATAAAGCGCTACAGTAATTACAAACTAGAAATGCATTCAAATTTCCACTGTTTGCTGAATGGTCTTGTTCTTTCCCTTCCTGAACACTCGCGTGTCCTCTGGATTGAAACCTCCGTTGCCCCAGGTTGCCCACTCTGGCGTTGGAGGACCAATGTAGTCTTCCGGCCCGAACTCCTTACCACTTTCGAGGCATTCGAAGAATTTGTCGTAGTCGATCGTTGAATGCCATTTTCCATCGATATGAAATCGTGTACTGGCGAGAAGAACGCAGCAGCTGTGCGCATGTTCCGCAGCTATCCCGTACTTCAGACCTCGGCGTTCCAAAGCCGCATTCAACTGAACGACGAATTCCGTGACCTCTTCGTAGAACGGCACGTTTTGCATTGTCAATCCAGCTGAAGCGGACGTCGAGGTTCCACAGTACGTGACGCCTTTGATTTCCACGAAGCATGGCAGCCCTTTCTCGACCAGATCGGCGTATCCTTCCGCTTCGTCTTCGATGTTGAATCCCTTCACCAACGTCAGGCGAAAAACCGTCCGCTGTCGGAACCTCCTCTCTCGGAGGATGTCCAGGCATCGCATTAGGCGTTCCCAGAAGTCCCGGTGAAGCGGACGGTCAACTTTTCGCAGACTCTCTTTATTCGATGCGTCGATGGATACGTAAAGCTGGGTGATGGGCTTGAGAGCGGCCAGTTCGTCGGGATGTTGCGCATTGCAAACGAGGAAGGATGAAATATGCTCTTTATGAAGCATTGCAGTGAACTCGTTAATGTGTGGATAGAATATCGGCTCGCCGACGAGACTGAGGGCACAGTGTCGTATTCGCATGGATTCCTCGAACCGTTCAGCACGCACTCCCGGTACGCCTTTCATCATTTTCATCTTCTTATAATGCCCTGCTTTCACCCCCTCGAAGATCAGTTCGGGCGGATCGATTTTCCATCGCCATGTGGTACCGACGGGATTGGTGCCATGTCGCCAGCAGAAGACGCATTTATTGCTGCATGAGAGCGCGGGCGTGGTCTCCATGCATAGATGCGACTTGATTCCGTAAAAGGAGTACTTGTAGCATGATCCTCTACCTCGGAGGGCGGATTTTGTCCAACGGCAGATTTTTACCCCTGAGTGCGATCCCACAATTGTGTAGCCCTGCTTCGTTAGGGCTGCATATGTTGGAGATGACTTCGGGACCATCTCTTTTCGTTCCACAATAGGCGGTCCCGGTTTGGACTTGCCATATGTAGTGAAGTCGATCGCCAACGGTGCATCATCGCTTGCATCTTTCTGAATCATTCGATCCAGGTCCTCCATATCATCGATCCGTTCGGCGCGTCTTCTTTTTGAAGGGTTTTTCTTTGGATCCATAATTTCATCATCCTCGTCACCACTTTCCAGAGCTTCTCCACTGCCAGACACACCTTCTCCAAGTCCTCCCGCAAGGAAGATGTCCCGTACAGCCCGTTCGATTCCTTGTACCCATTCCTGCAGCCTTTCCGTAGCATCGCTCTTCGCATCGCCTAAACCCATCGGGTACGCGCGCTTCTGGCCAGTGAGCCTGGCAAGCCATTTATCCACTTCAATGGCCTGACAACAGAATCCTTCCGATTCTGTTGGCCACCCTTCTCTATCGCCGATGCCAAACACGCTGTACCCAAGCAGGCCGGACAAAGAAGCGGTATCAATTCGGAAGTCGTGGTGAGTTTCCTTTAGCTGCTCAATGAACGTATCCATGACGGTGTCGATATTGTAGCTGGGGATAAGCATCAGGTAGAATGACTTCGTCGTCGACTCTGTATGACGGGGCGGAGAAACGAAGAAGTCGTCGTACTCAATCTCAGAGAGGTCATATAGAACCACTGATACATCGCAATCGGGACCGCCCGCCGAGGACGGCTTTCCACTCCATTCATCTAGTTCCTGCTGGACCCTTTTCGCAGTTTTCTCCGTGGTAGTCGTCAAGGAGAAGTAGAAGACATGCAATTGTATTGCACGGATGCCCGTTATGCTCGCATCTCTTGCTGGCTTGCTCTGTCTCACACCAGTCACTCTTTTTGGGAGCCGGTTTTCCAAGACACGCCGTGATGTTTCTCCAGAGCTGATCTTCTCATTGTGCAACTGAGTGGTCTCCTTCGGCCGAGTCTCCTTTATCGTCTCCCGTTTCCAGGATATTAGGCGCACAGCAAGGCCAACTATCACGATTGCAGCGAGAAGGTTTAATCGATTCTCATGCCACAACTCCAGCAGTTCTGTAAACTATCAGTCTCGGCATGTCACTGTCTGGGGAATATCATCATCCTACCAAATGGCCAGGCGGGAAATTCGGGCGCAATATCCATACTGGCGTGTTCTTTGTGGTAACCATTAATTCTTCACTGGGGATAGATAGGCATAGCAAAATCCATGTCCTATTGAGTTTACTAATGTCTACAGTTGAACCTGAACTGAACTGAAATCTTGAACTGTGGGGCGAATAATTTGGGGTTCGTGGTTCTGGCGTATCTGGTTCGTTCAATTCAGTCCTCCAGTTCATTCACAAGGCACCAAGGCAGCCACAATTTTTGTAATCCATTCCAATCAATTCTGTTCAGAAAGAGAGTGGGGAAGGCACGCGGAAAGGCACGCGTTCAGTGAACAAAGACACGCGACGCGACATCATCCCGATTCCAACCATACCAGTCTTGAACCTTCCATTACGACATCGGTAGCAACGGATCCCATCTTCCATACCATTTTTGAACGGACTATTGTTATTGACGTAGATTTCGAGAGCGACATCTATTCAATTCCTTCACAATGGCCTCACTGAAGCGTAAAGCGTCGGATGACGACTCCCCATTCGCACTGTCTCCATTCTTCGACGCCTTGAATCAGACCGTTCCTGTCTGGCCGCACACCCGATCATATTCGCAACAATTCTTCAACGCATCCTTCGAGCCGCGGCTGAAAGACATATCATCATGGAGTCCCAGCTCCAGCAGCTCGGTGTCAGTTGACTCGACCGACAGCGGCAGGACTAGAAAGCGGTTTCGAGACGACAGACCGGACGAAGCAACGGTTCACGGTATGAGTTTCGCTAATGGAATTCTTCTTGTGTGACAGGGCACTGATCTTTGGTCTATTAGAGAATACAATCAACAAGCTATTTGACGCTCAACGCCAACCAGAACCACCCGTACCCTTCTTTACCCGCCTCCACAATGCCACTCGACAGGAACTACCTTCGGATCCCATTCAAAGAACGAACCTGCACTCATTCTGGTCTCTCCCGGGCACTCCACACAATATGCCCACCAGGCCACCTCACCGAACCAGTGTGATGAATGAGGGCGTCAAATGCGATGACTGCGATTGCTTCGTTCCGAGCTCAGAGGCAGAAGACTCCCAGTGTTCGTCGTGTGGACGGACGGTGTGTTCCCGGTGTGCAGTGGTTAGGGACATGCGGTCTTGCCTCGAGTGTGCTCGTTGATACGCGTTAGTGGCTGTCTCCATCCAGATTATTTCGGCGCGTCTGTACCTGCCCGTCGAACTGAGTTGGCCTCTTGTATCCCGGGTGATGCAAGAGGCCGTGTTAGGATTACCGCCGTCCTTTACACGTTTTGATTTCTTCAGGGACAGCTTAGCATGGCGTTTGGGTTAATGCGTTGAATTGGGATTCATGGTTGATGATTATATGTTTAAAGTCTCCTGTTTTAATTCAAGCGATGTCGGGTATTCGGCCTCTGATGAACGAGAACACAATACAACGCTGCATTTGACAACCAGAGGGATGAACTTTTTCCAGCAATTGGGCTGGTCTCATTGTCGGACGGACGCTTAAATCATCAATGCAGAGCTGCTTGCCACAACTCGAAGAAACGATGTGAACTGAGCTAACTAAAGTGTGCATGACGCATCAGGGCAACGCGTTTAGAGGATGCTCTGGAAGCGCTGCTAGACATAAAACGAGGGCTGACCTGTTTAAGATACTGTCCCGAGCCCAAGTCATTCTTGTTAATGCATAGGGAGCATTATGACCCCACTTTTGCTGCGCTACTCTGCGCCCCAAGGGTTTCCAGAGGCACCTATACTTGGCAGCGTTGTTGCAGCTCAAACACGTCGATGCGGCAGGTGTGATCCATGATGCCATTAACATAAAGTGGTGTGCCACGGAACTGAAACGCAGATTGGGGTACAGGATGGTATGGATATCAAAGAACTAAATGATCTCCACAGCCAGCGATAACCATGCCTTTCGCGGCAAAGTAACGAGCATGAAACGGAAGGTTAAATATCTACTCGACACAGCACTGCCTGCATGTCGATGTAAGGGTTCAGATCCATTGGATGCGGGTACGGAAATTGTCCCAGCGGTAAGGTATCGGACACATAAAGGTGTCGGCCAGGCCTGGAGTGGATATTGGCCTTCGTGTTCAAGATTGGGCAGGATATTATTATGCCCCAAGGCGCGGGTTTGTGGAACACTGGGAAGATGGCGCCATTGATGATACTTATCCATCAAGCGTGGGATTTGTTAAGGGATTTGCTAAGGAATTTGGCAGCCGTGAGCAGGCTGTTAATGAAATAAGAACAGGAATGGATTTAAATGGATATTGTTAGATTGCAATATCAGGACTTCAGGAGTTGGCTGCACAATACGGGATCAGCAATCCTCCTTGGGGGTCTCTGCATGGCTCACTGGGCTTAGCAATACTTTAGTGCAGCATAGAGCTAGACCCAGGTGAGCAATCAGCAATCAGATTGAGCGCTGATGTGACGCGTTCTTAACGCTGGTCAGCTTGATTTCGCTTGCCCTGGGCGGAGGGCTCGGAGGTGCCGTTCTCCTTGGACGATCTTCAATTAGGAGGGAGGTGCCTTCGCCTTTTTCACATGTGGAGTTGTGGACGCATGATTGTTTCAACTTCCAAGGCGGGACATCTTCGCCACTGGCCTGGGGAATGTCACGAAAGCAAGCAAAGATCGGGAAATTGTCCTCGAGATCAAGATGTGTTGCCGCCTTGCCGGACACTGGTCATTTCTAATTTCCTAAATATCATGCCTGGAGTGCGTGATTCTGACAGCTGAACCAGTACGTACCTTACCTTAACGTAGTGTTGCCAAATGGTACAAGCCAGCGGGTGGTAAACGAAATAACTCGGGCCGTTGAAGCGTTTATCATGAGTCTATGACGCTCTTTGCGGAGGCTATTTCTGAAGTCAAATCCAAGATCAAGTACTGGTGCTACCGCTGCTGCGATGATCCTCACCTGTTAACCAGTACGTAGAGCCAACCTTCATTTACTGTACTTACCAGAACTCAGAAGTAATACCCGTACCTTACGTCAAGTATTCTTTCATTGAGCCGAGTCAAATTAATCTCCCTATCCAGCTAGATGCGACAACTCGCTTGTCCAAATCCGAACTTTTAAATCTTCAATGCCCCTTTCCATGCCCCACAGATAGGATCTGTTCCAGCCACAGGGCTTGGGGACCGGGGTCGATTGGGACTTTGGAACTTCGAAGAGCGGCAAGTTGACGCGAACGGGATGCGAGTCCCCGCTTGGTGTGGCGCGATCTAGCCCATTGAGCAAACTTGAGATCCCGAATGGAGGATGGTGATCGAAGATCGAGGAAGATCGGATGGTTGACGTCGCCAGCATTCCACAACACGGCTCGGGCGAGGCTCTAAAGCCTAAACTTATCTCCATTCTCCAGTCTTGAGTGATATAGCTGGAATAATTGGGGAGTGCTCCATGATGGAGCCAGCTGTGCAAATGACGTATGATGTCGTTTCGGTGCTATCACACTTGAAGGTGTGGGAATATTACGGAATACAAAGAATGAGATGGTACAAACTCCTATTTGGGTTTGAAATTTCAATGTCTTGGTAGTACTTTGCTTCCGTGAGAGGTGTGGCTGCAGTTACCTAGGCCCTTTTGGGAGCTTGAAGGGTTGTTGAGAATTTGAGATCTTTGGGATGGTGAATGATATCTCAGGGTTCAATTTGTTCTAAATCTGCTTCGTATAGAGAGAGGAAAAGATTCTCGCATGATTTTTGTCTTGGAATCTTCCGCTGGACTTGGTCAGCACCTGCGGGGAATCGAGGAGGGGGCGGGATATTCACAATAGTGATTATTGTGCTTGAGGGCAGATCAGATTAATGTTACGTTTTCCTATAGTTACCATATGTGACTAACAGGCCAAGCAGGCGTATGGAACAGATCTAGAATCCAGATGGAGAAACATTGACGGTCACTATGACATATGTTCACCACATCTCGCATGAATTTAGTCGCTGTTCTAAGCTGCCTCGGTAGTAGTGATACACTCTTATGAATCGAATCCTTCCGTGGGGATGGGAGCAGTTACCACCGAAGGGGAGCTCGAGTAGGAGAGTCCAAAGGCCCAAGGCCAGTAAGGACCCTGCCGGAGTCAGGAGTGAGTAGAGCCACCAAATCTCGCGTGCTTAACCCAGCCAATTATATCCACAGTGCTTCGTGTTTTTGAAAGCTTACGACTTAGGCAAGCTGATATCAAGCTGCAGAAACAAGGACACGCCGGTTATTCTTAGAGCGGGGAATCTGTCTAGGCGTACCCCATAGATTGATTCGAGATTCGAGAGCCCTTGGGGCTTGGTCATTGTCATGACCAGTTCATCACAGTTTCCTCTGCGGGCGGGAAAGCAAGGAGGGCAATTGTGCATGCTGTATGATGGTAAATACCTGTATCAAGTATCAGTTGTTGGCCGATAAATCATAAAAGTCGCCGAATGAGTGGATAATCCTTACGATCCACCCTCTTAATATTGTGCTACAATTCAACATAAATTCTCAACCGCGGAAGTACAGATTCCGTGGGCTTAGTGTGCTCCGACGCTCCCTGAAAGACATCTGACAGACGCGTCCAACGCGTCGAGCTTGATCATTATTATTATTAATGTCGTTTCAGGCACGGCGGGGTTGGGGACATGGCGCTGGCACCGGGCGGGATCAGATCGGACATTCGCAACACGATGCCCTCCAAATTTCTGAAACCGACATGACTTGGAAGGCTCACCTCTTGTAGTGTCGCACTCCTAACGTGCTTGAGGAGTATCATCTCACCAACAGCTCTGATTAGAGTTTCGAGGGGAGGCTAATTTCCTCGCTGAGGTCATGATTTTATGTAGAAGACGACAAGGCATTGAGTAGCACCGATTTACCGGATCCTTTGAATATTAAGCTCGAAGCCGCATATCCGTAATACATCGATATCGGGAAAAGGACATGTCATCTATAGATCAATGTCTGACAACAATTGATCTGGTCCTTGAGAGACCCGGATCATCGCACAAGTGCTGCGAAGGTGGCTAAGGTCGTCGATTTTATTACAGGTACTTGCACGTTTGACGAGCACTGGTTCCAGAAATCGAAGCAGGCTCAGAGACACGGCATCCGGATATACCTATACAGGGACCTTATGTATGGCTTGCATGTAGCATACACAAAGACACCGATGACAAGCAAGGGGGCCTCGGGACTTTCTGGATTTGTATTCTGGTAAGTTGCTTTGGGAAACATATATCCACCAGATCTCCAATCCTGAAACGTACGGCACGCATTATGACATATCATCCGATGGCATCAGCCAAGGTGCTTGTGGAGTAAGCATGGTATTAACACGAATTGTGCATAAATGAGGACATGGAAGCTTTCGAATACGAAGGATATTTGGCACGGTTGGTTCGGAAATCCTGCTCGAACATCAATGGCTTTGAAACCCGAACAATGGAGACAGAGATTCTGTAAAGTTGAATATAGAGTGGCGGGAAACAGTGAAGAGTGAAGACCGATATCTGAAGATATCAATTCATTGGTCTGAGGCGTGCCAACTCACCGACGTCGGCAATATCCCATATTAATATCTCTCTCCTTGTGAAAGGACCATCCCACCCATTTCGAGTGTCATAGCACGTCAGCCACAATTGTTAACCATACCTACCTAGCCTACCTGCTAATCTAAAGGAAAAACGGGAAACCGCTTGGGTTAGGCAGACGCGCTCGATCGCGCTCAATGTCACGTCGCGTGTTGTTGAATGCATCGGACTTCCGTTCAAGTGTTCGCTGCTCAGGTTTTTCACTCCTGGTCCACCATCACCAGAGACCGGACTGTGCTGGGCGGTTACATGTGGAGAAAGCTAAATCATTCGTATGGTGCATTTCCGGTCAGTATGGACCGCAACATCATGATGCATGAGAAGGATTAGCAAGCGTGCATACGCAAATGACTATTCGATTTAGCATCGGATTTCTGTCCATGACTTGAAGATGATGAAACTGTGAAGGCTGGGAAGACCGAAGAAGCTAGGACAGTGGTTCACCAATAATAGCATTATGAGACCACGATATGACCAAGGGCCCAGGTCAGATCGCTCCCCCATATTCCGTCGAGTCGGGATCATCTGGTAAAGGGGAACCCGGTTCCAATTCGCATGGGCCGGTACCGAAGTTTTGGGGGAGTTAAGCCTGGCCTTGGGGGGTGGTCATTGGGTGACACCCGTGTCCAAAAGTCTCCAAGCCCTGTTTGTCCTGTACAGCTGCATGCTGGCTGCAGGGCAAGGGTACAAAAGCAAGGTCTGGAGCTCATGCAGAGACGTGAGGTCGGGGAGAGGATTGGTTGGGGTCGGGGTTCACGAAATGCAGTGTTTATGTAGCTGCAGATCGGGTGTCATGGAGAGTTTGAGAATGCAGAGAGGTGAGGGCAAAATGGAGGGGCTGGGAGAAGTGTTGATCAACCATTCAGGCTCACATCCTCTCCAAATCTTCAAACCGAGTGATGTAAGTTGTTGCTGTTGTGGGGCACGGCAAGGGTCTTTCCATTGAGGGACTTCAAGCCGAAATCCCGTTGTGGCTCGTGGAATTATTGTGGGAGGAAAAGCTGCCGGATAGATTGAGAAAACGGTGTGAGCGAGATGGCCATTCATGGCGGCCAACGGTTGACGAATCGGTCGCCACTCAGCACCATATCCGTGTAAACCAGCAAATGAGCCTCCACTGTTGCTGGTTTGTGTCGCGACTCGCGACGCGTTTCGGCTTGTCACCTTGTTCACGACCTGCCAAAATCAATTTGCACAGCTGCTGACGGCACAAAGACGCGTTGAGACTTGAGAGCCGCCGAGCCTAAAAAGTAGAAACCATTGGCCTCCTCCACATGGCATCATTTGCCCCATCTTCCGCCCGAAAACTGTACGTACCGTCAGCGCGAACAGCGGAAACGAGATATGGAGCTCCGGCCAGACGAGCAGCAAAGCCGTCTGGTAGTCAGTGGCACGACGTTGTTTCGTTCATCGTCCATGCTTTCCGTGACCTGCCAATTGCCCTGGACTACTGCTATGTGCGGGTTCCCAGGAGCAGATGGGTTATGGTTTAACAAGCGGGAGAACAGTTGAACGGCGGAGAAACCGTTGGCGGTGCCATTCCAGAATGGCCTGCATCCCGTCAGAGCTTCGGCTGTCGTGGAATCGAAGCAAACAAACGGGTGTTCTTTCCTAGTCCCTTTAACCTGTAACAGTAGTATTCCGGACACGTACACAGGACTTTGGTAGACAGTCGACTCCGTCACTACGCGGTGGGGCTTTGCAAGGACATAACTTGAAGGATTGAGCATAGGTGGGCTCATATGACGATGATTGAATTCCGGTGTAATAACGCTATCGTCGAATTTTGACCGTCTCAACAGCAACCTCTCTAAGCCGAACAAACTAGAGAAGAAACCATCCACCAAGCGGCCGAGACTCGGTATACCCTCTGGGCTCTGGTGGTCTGAATCCCGATACCTCCGTATTATTCTCATAACTATCTTCACAAGAGGAGTGCAGGGCATCCTGTCACTTTGTCGCTCCTTTTGACAAGTTGGTATGCCAGTGTGCCACAGAATAACGCCACAAGAACCAGGTTTCGGTCAGAATCCAGAAAAGATCCGCAGCCACGGATGGTAAATGGGCAAAATGGAGAGAAAAAGGATAAGGCTGGTCCTGTTGTTTCTTGTGGGGGTTACAGGCTGGTAGTAATAAATAATGAATACATACATTAATACCTCCAGTGAGTCCAGTACGAAGTCGCCAGTAGTACACAGCCATCGTGGGTTCGTGCTCGGCGTACCGCGTTCTTGCCCAAAACTCGACCAGGCATGAGACAGGGAAGTCGCGTTTGGTTCTACCAGGACAGGCAGGAACCGGCTGGGTGCTGGCAGGCGCTTTTGTTCCTGCCACTCCGCTGCACTCAATCCATCCGATGCGTCAGAACTGCTAATATGAACGGTAAACTATGAGAGTTATCGAGGATTCCCATACCTGCAGTCCGGCACCAGACCGACCAGAAGAACGCTACGATACACAGTACGGAGGTCGGGAGGTCGGCTCAAAGGACGGAATACTATCCGTGTCAAGCGTGTCTATCGCCAATCATTGGCGTAATGGCCTCCTCTTCTCCAGCCCTGCTCCTAGTCGAACAATATTACGATACGTCAAGTCGTCAACTAGCAGCGATGGTCGTTGGTCGAGTGGCCAACACGCTATCGGTGCTTTTCTGGACCTCCGAGCAGCCCGGCAGCCATCGTAATTCATCTGGCCCCCATTGGCCTTGGATCTTGTAACTTTGTACTAACCTGTAACCTCCAGGCCTTGCCATGGCGTGAAATCGATCCACCACTGACCATTCAACTTCCTTGCACCACAGACCTGCCAAGCACGAGTGCCAGGCTTGCCTGCTCTCATGCTTTGCCTGCCTTGCCAGCTGGGAGCTGCGGAGTGCGGAGCTATCGCTACCGCTATCCGCCCACGCGAGATGCGTACAGGTTTCCGATACGGGGCTGTTCCTGGTCTACATAATACCTCTAGCAGCTTTCGCCTAAGAGAATTCACCTAAGGGAACTTGCTTTTGTTAGGGCCCTAACTTAGGGAAGTTTAGTTGTGGGTGCTTTTGGCTGATGACCAGCTGCACGGCTGCAGAGTGCAGACTCCCATGGATAATGGATGCACGCAAGAAGCGTGAGAGCGAGGCCCACTGACCAACCAGTGAACTCTCACGCTCGTGTGTGAAGGAGAGCCGTGCATCCGCGTCAGGACCTCTTTTCTTCCTGACCTCTCCCTCCATTCTCCTTGGACCTTTTCTATCCATCTCCATCTCATCCTCCCATTCCCTCATCACCAATCCTTTTCCCTTTCCTTTCCTTTCTTCTTTCCTCCTCCTCTCTCTCTCCTCCATGTACGGTCGAGCTTCGAGAAACTTGTTAGAGTAGAAAGCATCGCTGGTCCCTCTGTATCGGCCTTGTCCTTCAGCTCTCTCAAGTCCTTCTCCTGCTCTCTCGGTCGTCTTCCGTCGATCCGTCTCGCCGTACTGTCCTGTCACTATCCTCACGGGTCCTCCTCCCCGAACTCCTTCTCCTCGACCTCTCCTCCCTTATACGGATCACCTCCCCGTCGGAACACTCATCCATGAGCTAATACGGCCGATCTGTATCCTTTCGTCCAGTTCGTATCCTGCCGATTCGGAACGTGGATCCAACAAACGACGAGTGTATAGTCCTTTCTTGCTTGAATAGCAATTGATTTGATTGTTCTGTTTGGAAGGATTGCGTGGGATAAGCTTTTGTGTTTCAATTGGTACGTGGAGAGTCTCTTTTCGCTGTCCGGTCAAGCCCCCTTCGGTCTGCATGCATGTGTTGGATCCTGTGGAATCGACTAGCCTCCTTGCCCGAACATTCACTCGACGACGTTTTCGTTTGATGATGAGGGTGGTCGGTAATGCCGGGTTGAGGTTCGATGCAGATTCATACTTGAATCATGGGACAACCAAGCAATATTCTCCTGCTAGACCGACCGCCACCTTTATTTCACTCAATTCCAACGAAACCACTTCGAGGCACTGGAGCAGCAGAATCGGATTGAATCGGTTTCGAGGTCCAATTTCCGTTCACCCCATCCTATCCCTCTCGACCTACTCTGTGGAATGCTCCTCCATTACAAGCAATCTAGGGATCCCGTCCAATACCCCACACTGCACACAATAGGGGTTCAATTCGGTTTCTCATATTTCAGATCTTGTGCATTAATTCAATGCATTTCCAACTCGGCTTCATTCCTCACTCGGCTGTGCTCGTGCCAGGCGATGGACGTGTCTTCCATGCTGGCCATCAAGACCTTGACATTCGATTCACAGGGTACAGTATCAGGATGCTAACACTAGCTGTGCGTTCTAGTTTCTTCCTTGCCTTGTTAGGTGTAGATACAGATATCCCTGTGTCATTTTCAAAACAAGGGAAACGACTTCGGTATGTTGCAACATCTATCCCAAATCCTCGCCATTTTATGTATTGGTCCTCCTTACTTGGACCACGATCTGCATCCCTTCGAGAATTTCGGCTCATTCCCCGCGATTTAGTTCCCCGTTCCTATTGTTGAACCCGAGGATCGACTTGCAGAACACGTTCGGTCGTGTCTTCTGCCTGCCAGGTTTCGGAATCCGCCGTCTCATCTGGAGAGATCTGGACCGTTAAAGCATTCTTCTGGATTGCCATTCTGAATGCCCCTTGCAACAAATATTGGGATCGAATCCAACCAAAAGTTTTCTCTCCTCTTTTCTAGTGTAATTGAGTAATTGCCAAGGTATGGACCCAACATTCTACCTCACGTGTCACCATGGCTAACGGTTGCTGCTCTTCAGTTGACATTTGAATCAATTTGCCTGCACCTCCATTCGGTGCAGTAAGCTGCTTCACTGTCCCTTTCAATTGTTTATCCTCTCTTTAATTCGGTCTTTACCACGCCCACTACTCGGGGCATCCACTCCCTTTAATCCAGGTCTTGCCGTGACCTGCCGTTCTTTTTTTCTTTTAGCTTTATTTCCCTGTCTGTCCAGGTGTTAGACGTCCCCTCCTTCTATCACATCGGAAGATATCACACCCACGATGCCTTTCCGACAAAGTTCATACGGCCAATATGTCCCATGTGACAGCTTTTTCGTTGAGTCAGACGAAGATGCTCTCTATGCCGCTCGAGAGCAGCAGCGACGGCGTACGAGGGCTATCGCCGAGATGCAGCAACGAACCATGGGACAGGAATTGTCGAAACTTACAGCTGAGGAGTACCAAGATGATGTTCTCGCCCACATGGTACAGATGGAGGTTAGTCATTGTCTGATTCGTTCCATCGCTCTCGCTAATGTGTTCAGTCGGCGACTATGCCTGATGTTAGCTCCATCGATATTCAGACCGAAATTCAATGGTACATGCGTCCATACCTCCTCGACTTCCTCGTCGAAGCACATGCTGCATTCCAGCTCCTCCCCGAAACCCTCTTCCTGACCGTCAATCTTCTCGACCGCTACTGCTCGAAGCGAGTGGTCTATAAGCGCCATTATCAACTGGTCGGATGTGCGGCTCTGCTTATCGCAGCAAAGTATGGTGACCGGAAGGAACATGTCCCGACCATTAAGGAACTTCGGTCCATGTGTTGTTCATTGTATGACGAGGATATGTTCATCCAGATGGAATGGCATGTTCTTCAGACCCTGAACTGGATGGTGGGCCATTCCACGGTGGACTCCTTCGTCCAGATTGCTATGTCCTCGTCGACTCCAGATCCCGAAGTGGAGCATATGACGCTCTACATTGCCGAAGTTGCACTGTTCCACCGCGACTTCGTGTCGGTGACCCCATCGGTCCTTGCTCGATCCTCCATGGCCATTGCTCGGCATATCCTATCCCGTCCGCAGGCATCGCCTTCGGACTGGGCTGGAATGTACGACCACAGCACAGTCATGAACCTGTCCCACTGCCTTTACCAACCATCGCAGGTGCTTGTCCGCAAATACTCGTCAAACCAGTTATCTGGTGTAGCAAGCACAGTGGAAGACTTCTTACAGCAGCAACTCGCTTTGAGCCAGAGGAACGCAGCGGTCGCTCCAGTCGAGGTCACCGTCACCCACGAGGAACACCGTGTCGCTCCACAGGTTGGTACCCAGGTCCCCCAGACCCCCCAGAAGACAATGTATGCCGGATCTGTCATGGCAAATGGCTGCATTACCCCGCCGATCACACCCGATGGCGATCAGTACGTCTCAGCGGTTTATGAAAAAGATGCCGCCATACCAGCGCCGCAATTCTATACGCCTTCCCCGTCGCCTGTACATGACCATCAGCGTCAGGACTTACGGCCACATTCTCGAATTCCAAATTACTTCGGTGCCTCCAATCCTTCACACTCGCACATGTCATCGTCATGGGGCTCATGAATGCGCATGCACTTGTTCGGTCATTATCCCGGTGCCGGCCACTGCACCTTTTCGCCTCCAAACCTTTATACTCGATACTAGCGGTCATAGCGTTGCTTTCTCTGCATTTCGAGCGTTGCCTTTATCGTCCTGTGCAATAAAATATCCCTTCGCAAGCGAGTTTCGATCCTTTCATTCGACACTAGGAAAATGGGAAAGAGGATGGAACAGAATGGAATAAAATGCATCGACACGCGTTGTCGGAAGCGAAGAGCCAGAAGCTGGCAGTACGGAGGGTGTAGACGGATCATGGACACCAAAATTGTCAGCCACGTGGATGGAATAAAATAGGAGTAATTCCTTGGGGGATCTCGTTTCGATTGTCGTCCTTTCTTCGGCCGGGTCAGGGAGTCGCAGGGTCCAACTCCATACACCGCGCTACATGCGACATCGTACCGGCTTCATATACCCCGCCGCGATACCAAACCAAATGCAAAAACATTTCACCTACACATGGAGTCCTCTTCCACCACCCGGCAACACCTATTCTGAGTATCCCTTCATGCGTTTCCTGTTACAAACCGAACTGTCTTGATAGTGTTGCGGGAGGTGGAAAGAAGTTATCTTCAGTGCGATCGGCAGGCAAGCCGCATAATTAGGGGAAATGTATGGTAGTGGTTATGTACTATGAAGCCTCCCTCGTAAC
This sequence comes from Eremomyces bilateralis CBS 781.70, assembly GCF_010015585.1. Lineage (NCBI taxonomy): Eukaryota > Fungi > Ascomycota > Dothideomycetes > Eremomycetales > Eremomycetaceae > Eremomyces > Eremomyces bilateralis. Next base: position 132,465 of record NW_022985084.1, read on the forward strand.
TTACAGGTGTCAATGAGGTTCCAATGTTCGCATCGGATTTGAGAAGCAAGAAGCAGTGACTTCATAATATTTTTGCCTGCTCCCTATGACTTTCTGGTGTTCAGCAGCTTTCCACTGATCCCTGATCACACTTCCGCTTATACCGTACACGCGCCACATCCATTTCCTATACCTGTGAGAACTCTAGGCCCCTAGAAGCTTGACCACGACAGGAGGCTGAACAATTATGTGTTCTACCGTGACGGTCACATTGCAAGAAATCTCAGCTCCTACCGATATGGATCATGATAGGTAAGTTACACCCCGTCGATGTCTTAGATGCATCAGCAACCGAAAGCTCGATATCCAGTTTCGGGGCTGGTTCAGTTCCTTATCGCCGTTTCCTAGAATGGGAATACTAGTACGGTAGGGCGGTAGAGACCTACCTTACCAGTGTTTGACTTGATTTCTCCTTCCTTCCCTTCACGAACATACTAATCCTAGATTTCTAATGCTTCTTTTGTTGTCGTTGTGTAGAATCACTTGTCACCAATTACTGTTCATTGAGTTGTTCTGCCTTCAGCCTGACCTCGTCAAAAGCAGTTGATTGATCATAGTTCTCACCGGATCCGCTCAGGATGAAGTACGGGAGTTTCGTCATTTTAGCGCTCCATTGCTTAATAGCATGGCTGGCACATGCCTGGTCAAAACAAGAAGCGTCGGATCCCGGTACCGGTAGTCATCTCACCGGTCAGTTTCTCGCCTATACTCGTGGATATATCCCTGATAACGCCGATCCCAAGCAGTGAAAGGAACCCCTTTCCCAAGTCTCATCGATGTAACCATTGATGACCTACAGAACGGTTTACAAAGCGAGCTTTTTACGAGTGTCGACCTTGTCAAGGTGAGATGTGGCAAAGAACTTACTGCAAGAGCATGGATCTAACTGAATCAAGGCGTATATTGCAAGGACACTTCTGGCCAATGTTACGCTCAATGTCATCACCGAGCTCAATCCGGATGCCTTACAGATTGCTGCTGCGCTAGATGCGGAGAGAGCTGTTGGTATGACGAGAGGACCTCTCCATGGCGTGCCAATTTTCATCAAGAACACCATTGCAACGGCCGACAAAATGAATAACACAGGTACCACTCTCTTGGCTGGATGGATGAAACTTAATTGACCCCGATACAGCTGGATCGTACGCTCTCCTTGGAGCAACGGTCCCACGTGATGCTACCGTTGCTGCGAAGCTTCGTGAAGCCGGAGCTATCATTCTCGGCAAAGCGAATATGTCCCAGTGGTCCAGTTTCCGCTCCGGCAACTCCAACGATGGTTGGAGCGCTCATGGTGGACAAGTCTATGGCGCGTACTATCCTATGCAAACCCCGAGCGGAAGCTCGAGCGGTAGTGGTGTCGCTACATCACTCGGACTCGGATTCGCAAGCCTAGGAGCCGAAACCGATGGCTCGATTGTTTCTCCGTCGCAGAGGAACGGCGTAGTTGGGATCAAGCCGACTGTCGGATTGACATCGCGCCATTTGATAATCCCGATCAGTGAACATCAGGACACTGTCGGTCCGATGGCACGGACTGTGAAAGACGCTGCATATATCCTCCAAGTAGGTTGTCTTCCTCGTAGTCGGTGTTGTCACAAGGGCCTCTCCATTGACAACCATCGAGGCAATTGCTGGCCCCGACCCACGCGACAACTACACCTCTGGCATCCCTAACGACGGCAAAATCCCAGATTACGTGGCTGCGTGCAAACTCAGCGCCTTCCGTGGCACTCGCATCGGCGTCCCTCGAAACTTGATCCAACTCGGCATGAATCCAGATTCGGCCGTCGAAGTGCTGGAATTCAACACCGCGGTCTCGACAATCCGCGAACTGGGCGCAACCGTTATCGAGAATGCCAAATACGCCGGAATCAGAGGCTGGTCCGAGTCGGACGCCGAGCGGATCGTTCTAGGTGCGGATTTCATAAGCAATCTCGCCACGTATCTTTCGGAATTGACGTTTAATCCAACTGGAGTGAGGGATATCATCAGCCTGCGGGAGTTCACACGGACTTTCGCGGCGGAGATGTATCCTAGTCGTGACACTAGCAGGTGGGATGAATTGATAGAGAAGTACGGCTTCAACAACACTGATCCGCGCTTTTGGACTGCATATAAAGAAGGTGTACACCTTGGTGGTGACGGTGGGCATCTTGGTGCATTGCAGAGATTTAACCTTGATGCCATTGTTATACCTACGAAGCTCGCCAACGGCTTTCCAGCCGTAGTCGGTAGCCCGGTCGTCACCGTACCCCTTGGTTTCTACCCGCCATTGCACCCAGTGAGGTTTAACAAGAAAGGGAACCTTGTGGCGACAGGGCCGAACATTCCTTTTGGCATTTCCTTTCTTGGACGAAAGTGGGATGAGGCGAAGTTGATTGGAATGGCCTATGCGTTCGAGCAGGTGAGTCCACTTTCGGGATGCCGACGGTGGTAGATAGTTACTGATAGACAGAATAGAAAACGATGACGAGGAATAAAGTACGGCCGTATTTTGTGCCGAATATCGAGCTGGGCGATATCGTTGGCCACTGATGGGACTCTGTCTGAATAACTACAATGTTAGGGTCAAAGAAATCCTGGTTGTGGCTATCAATACACAGCATATAACGAACATATATCTCAATAAATGACAGCTTCTCAGTCAGATTACACTCACCGCTAGATAAGTCGAGGCTTCTGCAACATTACCTCTCGTGCTCCTAGAACTTTAGGTAATATTTCTTGGGTCGGCTCTCATCACCTCCCTAGTCCGTGCGTTCCTGAACTCCCTGGAGTATGCCGGGTCTGAGTATACAGAATCATCCTTCAGTCACGCTGGTAGCACTGTTCCGACTCGCTGTTAAGGGAGGGAATCGTGGGTCATCTTCTGATAGCTCTGCGTTTCAGTGTTCAAGTGCTAAGGCCAGTAGGTTCCGACGGAAAACTTGGCGTGAGATGTTCATGCCCACAAATTTGGTGAGCTTTTTCATTCCTAGTTGTACGAAGATATGCTGACCTTTAAGAGTTCCACTGATGACCCAACCTCCCGGAAGCGTCTTTGCAACTCTTCCAACGGCAGCCTCTTGGAACCCTCTTCCTACAGAACTAGGAGAGAGCATGGAAATGCAGAAACTTATTTCGTCGTCAAATTCCCCTGAATTTATTTCGAGGAGCCGGATCTCGTCATGTTTCAGTGTTGTGTACTGATAAAGAGGCATCAAAAGGACATGCGAGTATTAAAAGTCAATGGACTTGGATAGGGAAGGATGGACACAAAAGCACGGATACATCTAAACTTGTGGAATATATTGAAGGCACATAAACAAAGAAAGGAGGAATATCTGTTAAAACCACTATAACGACTGGTGCAAGGCGTTGGGATGGGAGGCTGGTGACATGCACGGCTAACGGTCCCGCCAACACAGGATTGCCTGGCACTGGGCCTTATTTCGTGCCGCTTCCAGCTTTGCCCGCTTTTTAGTACTCGTGTTCCAAAACTGCTCGCTCGATGAAAAAGAACGGCGAAAACAGAATGGTTCATACGGTTCAACTTTGATTGTGGGCGGTCAAGCCACATCTACGGATCGGCATGGGTAGCCAGAAAAAGGACACTGGAGCTACCTTCTTCAGGAGAAACAGTTGTGATTGGGTAAGAGAAGCTCATCGTCGTCTGTATAGGATACCCGTATGCCTTCATGCCCACCCAAGCAAAAGTCGACCTCAAATCTCTCTCACGAAACCAACCTCGACAAGCTTCCCAATCGGGATCTGCATCCTCGCGATCTTCTCTCTTGTATTCTCCCTAACCCATACGAAGAGGCCCAGCAACAGCCTCTTACAAATATTGTTCCTCTTTGGTAGGACATGCAACTGCTCTTTTCCGACGATATAAATCACCTGCTTCTCAAAAGAGTCATCCAACATCGTCAACCGTCTCGCGGTCGGGATATCAATCCCATTAAAGATACCCGCATGATAGTCATGGTCAGCCGCCGCAGGGGTTTCTGCAGTAGGACTCGACAATGTAAACTGTTGTACCACGATGGAGGCACCCTCGGAGAGGGGGGGCGCAGGAGCAGTGGGAATGATGGCCCGGCGGAGGGCAGAGTAGACGTGCGATCCTAGATGTGGGTGGATGACCTGGTCTTTATAGCCGTATCGGATGATAACGCGGTAGGTGTTCTTGAATTGGGTGCGGGTGACGGTGTATTGATCTTCCCTTACCTGCCCCGTGGATATTAACTTAGTTTCATCGACTTCAAAACGACCGACTCGTCAGGACTTACGTAAGGAACATGCAAAGCGCGCAGATGCATGAACACACAGACTTCAGGCTGCGCTTCAAATTTGCGGAGGAACTCCTCGTAAACAGCTGGAACACGATCTCCTGTCTTGTCGAAGAAAATGCCCATCCCTATTGTCAGGTCAGTCAGCAGCAGATCACGCGCCACCAGGGAGATTTTCTAACCTCTGAAATACCCAATCTCAGCTCCGCCCCACTCATCCGTGAACTTAAGCTCCGAATCCATGTCTTTCGTGAGCATGTCCTTGAGATTTGGCAGGTTTTTCCTTCTGCTGTCCATTGCCTTTCCTTGCCGTAGCGCCAAACTATGAAGAAGGACGCCATGATAATAGCGAGCATGAGGGTAAACCAAGCTCCTCGAGGGATCTTGGTAACAGCAGTCGAGAGGTATAGACCATCGTGGGTAACTATCGGCAGCCATACGATGAACACGAGCAGACTATGCAGTTGCCATACGATCAGGGCAACAAGGGATACCATCCATGTGTCAATAAAAGTTACCACAATGACACAAAACCTGTACGCATGGCCTAAACTCGTAGTCTGGAGACGTTATTATCTGAGGGGCCCGTTCAGGTCGAAAGGGGCGGGACGTAAAATGGATGGGAACGAATTGGTACTTACATTGTTGAACACAGCAGTGACAAGCACAGTCCCACACATCATAATCCAGTTAGCAGTAGGTATGTAAACTTGCCCATGGAACCGATCCGAAGTGTACCTCACCGAAATATGAGGGAAGTAAGATGTGTTCATAAGCTGCGAAAGCAATTGGAACGTACTTGTGATTAACGCCTGACTGGCGACAACTGCGGCAAGGATGGACGCAATGAGGGCAGGATAGAACATTCCCGGAGGAACCGAGTTGAAGAATGGGTTCGAATACGCTGCCGGGTGGACCGAGATATATGCAGCCTGCCCGATATAGGCCAGGAGGAGGCATGGATAGGCAAATCCAAGCCATGAAATTTGAATGGCTCTGATTTAGGAGTCAGCGGGGCAATATAAACCGTTACGCTTCCTGGCATACCGTTGAGAGAATGCTCCCATATCTGCAAACATTGCTTCCACTCCAGTGAAGGAGAGAAGAATGCCTCCAAGGAACATCCAACCGTCTGTCTTGTTTCGCATGAGGTAGTTGCCGGCGAAATATGGAGAGAACGCTTTCAAGACGGAGTGATCGTAATGAGTAAGGTTCTGACAACGTCTTAGTCCCGGATCAGTTAAAGGACGAAGGGAAACATACATAGATACCGAATGACATGTTGAATGTAAGCCAGATGATCACAATTGGGGCGAAAGTACTGGCAAGACGATGTATACCCAACGGCTGTAGAAGAAAGAGGAGGATGAGGATAGCGCATGACGCCCCGATGATGGTGCTAGTGGATATGTCTTCATTGACAACTCGGAGACCTTATAAAAGCTTTAGTGTGGCTCTAAGGGTGTCTATAAATTCATTAACTGACCTTGTATTGCACCAAGAACGGATTGTGCTGGTGTGAGAATACTATCTGCCAGGATCATACTGACGCCCAAGACTGCCAGGACTTTGAGGAGAATCTTCATAATCCATTCACGTTCAATGAAGCTGCGAACCGCTCGATTCGTAGACTTCATCTCGGCATCTCCATACCTTTCGAATGTGAATTGGGATTTTCTTCTTGGATCGTGGTTGGTAATATGACTCTGAACAAGGGGCGATTAGATACTGATGACTGAGTAAAGAGATGGAGTGCCATACATAGCGGGTTAGGAGATTATACATGGCAAAGGAACCGCCTTCTCCTTCATTGTCGGCGGAAAGGATGATCAGCACGTATTTGATCGTAACCATGATAGTGACTGAGTAAATAATTAGAGACAACGCTCCAACGAGATCCTCATGAGAGGGTTCGCTTGTGAAGGTGGACGAGTAGACGTAGAGAGGAGATGTTCCAATGTCTCCATAGATAACACCTGTGGATTGGTATGCAAGCCTACATGGTTGACGCTAATACTGTGGGAGATCGATTAGCTGCGAGGAACGAAACGCATACCACATTAGGACCCATCCTTTGAAAGTCTAGCACTGGTTAGTTTCTAAGAGCCATTTACCAACTTGAAAGGGATTGGCCTGTTTCTTCCTAAAGTCACGACTGTCAGGCGTAGCTGTATCGTCACTGAATGTGGACTCGAGATCCGGTTCCCTCTGCAAGGTACGATTTCTGATCTTAGAATCCCGAATGGGATCACTGGTGGATGAAATGCCAGTCGCTGGCCTGTCCACAGGATTGATCTGATCTGCTTGGGCATCATGGTTCTTCTCCATGGCGGGGAAATCAATTCGGGCCACAACGATCGGGTAGGACAAGACCAGATAAGACCAAATGCTAGGGGGAAACAGTTGGATTTATTAGGAAAAGAAACAATGAAGAGACAATGAGAAGACAATGAGGTCAATTTGAATGGCGGGAGTAGACTGATATACTAGTTCTGGAATGAATAACATTGAAAGGGGTTACCACTAAAGATGGAGGGGTTATGACCTCCCAGTGCGCTTCACTCGACCCTCATCGTGACCGTCCATCAACTGAATCCCCAATCTCTTGAGAGAGATATCCTATTTACCCACCATCCCTAGCCCATAAGTGATTATTGACGAGTGTTATTCCGCAACAGTAGTAGGAAGGGTGCCTATCCCAAGGTTGGACGCACCAAGTTGGACGTACCAGGTCAGACGCTTATCGTGCTGAGATGCCCCCATGAACCAAAAATCGCGCATATAAACTTACGGCCTGAAGTTCTGGACGGAGGCAGTGCATCGTACAAATGTGGTCATATTGCATGCAGGATGCAACGGTTTGGTCTATCCAGCGATCATGAGGTTCATGAGCCGCCGAAGGCTAGACCATCCTGCCGACTAGCCAAGTCGGCGAGCGGAAATGCAATGGTAGAAACTGTGTTGATGACGATGGGCCCACCAGTGCAATGGTCTGATAAAAAGAAAAAGGCAAGGGATGAGGAAACAATTCCGGGAGCCATAGTTCCATGCATATGCAGGCGGCCACTGGACCGGGGAAGCTGTCTCGGAGCTTATACAAGACGATGTGATAGAGAGACATTTCTGTGACATGACATCAGTTTAGGCGTAATGATTAACCTTTGCACGGGCACATTCGCACGTTATCGGTATGCAATATGCATATAAGGGGGCAGTGTTGATGGTAATATAAAGTCGACCATCAGGGAAATGGTTCGAGGCTGGATTGGTTGGTGATGAAAAATCGCGCATTCCACGCGGGATGGTCTGGTTGACAACTCAACCCGGACTGATTGAGTTTGCCGAACCGCTTGGGCAGGATCCTGCTTCAACTTTTCCAGCTAGTTTGAGCTGGGTGATAGGAATAATTGCAATCCCGGGTTGACCCAAGTGGCGCAAAAATTCGCGTAGTGCAGACGCGTCGAGACTCGAGCAAGACAGGATTCCGAAAAACGAAACGTGAAGACGTTGATATGCAAGCCCCACATGCACCAGACTCCAACAGACTTCCCTATTTTAGTGAGTATTCCAATTAGTGCCTTTCCAACGATAGGCAAGGGGACGAGAAGCAAGTAATAGAACGTCAACTATCCGAGCGGAGGGTAGAAGTCGGATATACTGTCCTGTTCAGGTGTGACAATGCCTGGGACTTGAAAGCAGTTCCTATTCTATTTAATGGTCCAATTGCCCTAATGAAGACATGAAGATTGGAAATAATGGCAATAATAAAGTTAATCAGTGTACGATGCGCTTGGAGAGCTGGAGAGTCGGGGTCTTCGGTGGTTGGTGGTTAGTAGGTTGAATGCGCGACATAATGAAGTGAAGCGAAAGGACCCCTGTCCACAATTTCATGACTCAGTCATCCTGATAATCGAACTTCAATCTTATGGATGAAATGTCCCTGTAGCAATTCATTCAATCCACCAAATACAATCCAGACAACCACCACCCTTGACAGGAGAAACACACCCTCAACATAAGCGTCCTTGAACATTACCCACCATGACCTCAACTACCCCCACCCAGCCCTCCCCCCTCCACAACTCTCGCTCCCCCTCCGAACCTTTCGATATCGTCACTACCTACCACCACCTCCTCTCCGCCGACCCGGACCTCACCATGCCCGTCGCGGCCATTGAATCCCTCGTCCTCGCCCTTAGCTCCACCCCCACGCTCACCATCTCTGAAACTCTCGCCCTCCTCTCCACGCACGTCGCCACCCTCAAATCCGCTATCCCTAACCCCATCTCCCTCTCCGCCGGCACCGACCTCTTCCAACGCTACCTCATCTCCTCCCTCCAGCGCCCCTCCTCCCCCGACGGCGACTTCGAGTCCGTCCGCCGCCACCTCCTCACCAACGGCCGCCTGTTCGTCGAGCGCGCGAAGCAGGCGCGGGAGGAGATCGCGAACTTCGGGCGGCACTTCGTGCGCGACGGGAAGACCGTGCTGACGAACGGGGGGAGCCGCGTCGTGGGATCGCTGCTGCAGAGCGCCGCGGAGGCGAGCGCAGGGTCAGTGCGGTTCCGGGTGATCTACGTGCTGGACAGCGATAATCTGCATGCGTGCACCGCGGCGGAGCACGAGCATCGTGGTCGGGCGAAGCGGCTAGAGGCGGAGGGGACGGCGACGGTGGCGGGGTTGAGGAAGCGGGGGGTGCCCGTGGCGACGATACCGAGTAGTGCGGTTGGGTATGCGATGGGGGAGGTGGATATGGTGATTGTGGGGGCGGAAGGGGTGGTAGAGAATGGGGGGATCATTAGCCGACTGGGGACATATCAGATGGGATTGCTGGCGAAGAGCGCGGGGAAGCCGTTCTACGTAGTGGCGGAGAGTCACAAGTTCGTCCGGTTGTATCCCTTGAGTCAATTCGACCTGCCGATTGAGCAAGACGTGTTGCGGTTCGTGGCGGATGAGACGAGTGGGAAGTCCGGGAAGGGAGTCGAATTTACCGACGAGGCGATTGATGTGGAGGATGGGAAGGCCATGAAGAAGAACTCAATCGCCGATTCGGTGGATTTCACGGTACGTTGCGGATCGGATGAAGTTTATGACCGGGTTTACTGACTACTATAGCCTCCGAATCTGATATCCGGTATCATCACGGAAGGCGGCGTACTGACACCAAGCGCTGTGAGCGAAGAACTAATAAAGATTTGGTTCTGAAACCTTCCATTAAAACTCCAGATCGCGGTATGAGCGGCGCGTTCCTGGTCATGATACCCATAACTAAAACAATGAATAGATATTGAAATGACTGATAACGCTTTGCTTGGATGAAAATTTCCACCCATGACCTTCGCGCGCCCTGTGTATATCCGGCAGTGACGGTGTTTACCCAGAGTGTAGACCATCTATTTCTATGCGCCATTAAGCCAATATGAATTCGAAATCGACTGGACGCCAGCCAACACCGGCGCTCAATCGCGATGGTCCACATTAATCGAGGATCGTGTATGCATGATTCGTAATGCATAATCGGTTCCCTTGGTTTCGAAAGTCAAACGCCCTCCATGACCGTCCCATTAGGACGCACCGGTCCGTCCCATCTCCTGAATCTCCCGATCTACCGCCGCCAATTCCCGCCGAATTTGCTCTCGCTTCCATTCCAACTCCTGCACGCGAGCGGCGGTCGCCGTCCGCTCACTGTACCCGGCCCCACCAGGGTGTGTCGACAACGCCGGATCGATGGCGGTGTCCATGCTCGAAGGATGTTCCGCGTTCAACAAACTGGCAATCGAGTTATTCGAAGGACGCGACTCGGCGGCTCGCCCGGAAGTTGCGCCCTCGATCTCGGAGATCCGGCGCTTCTGCGGTACGGTTTCGGCGCGTCGACTGTCACGAGACGGGGAGCGACCACCGCTATGTCGGGACGGTAGGACGATGCTCGGTGTCGGGCGATAGTTCGTGAAGTCGGCCGGAGGTGGCGCATAAGGGTGAGCATAAGGTTCCTCGGCACCATCGAGGACCGAATCTGGGGGGCTCGGATGAGACTCGCTTGGGGAGCCGGCGCCGTAGGCATCCGATCGAGCGATTGAAGGTGGTGCGTGGTGGGTTTCCGGATATCGTTGCGGGTCGGGGGAGACGGAGGACTTGGGGCTCGATGAGGGGTATTGATGGGACGTAGCTTGTCCTGGAAGGGCAATGACGCGTTTTCGTCGTTTGATTTCTTGCTTTTTCATTGCGGACGGGCGGTGTCGGCCATGCAGCTTGTAGTATAAGCCTGGTCAGGTTAGTCTAGCTCGAATAGGCATGAGTTTAATACTGAACATACCGCAGGCATTGCAGATAGTGTTTCCACTTTCATCTCGGCGCCACAGGGGAGTGACTGACGTCCCACAGTTCTGGCATGCAGGCATGAGTTCGGCTCGAGGGGTCTGCTGTGCAGTCGTGCCCGCGTCCGTGGATGGCTTTGGACTGTTGCCCTGCACAATGGAGACCTGTGTCGTCTTCGAGACACGATTGTTGAAAGCCGGACATCCGTTGCAGGCACGCTGGCCTCCAGTTCCGTTGCAGCGCCCTCCCCCCGGACAAGTTCCTGATGTGATCGAGTCGGCCGCAACGTAGGTCGATCCATCGCTTCCAGCGTACGCTGTCGGCGCTGGAGGGGACGCCTGTCCGCCTTCGGTGGGCTGCGGGGACAAGGCCGTCTGCTGTGCGCCTTTCCTTAGATTCGTCGGTCGAGACTGGTTTCGCGCTTTGAGATAAAGGCCGCATGCGTTGCATATGGTCTCGCCGGTGGGTGATCTTCGCCACAGTGGCGTGCGATTCGTTCCGCAGTTGCTGGTCATGTCAGTTCCATTATCGTTGAGCGACTGGGTGCACATCATACCTGCAGGTCTGTCCAGATACGGGGGCTGCTGGGGGTAGATTGCCCTGTAGAGGATAGTTTTGCGGATCGAGTAGGGTTGTGGAGCTGGGAGAATGTCCCGCGGACGGTGCCGGGCTATACGGGCTCGTTGAAGAAGTCATCGGCGCGGGTTGGTTTCTCTCCAGCGATTGTTCTCTTGGATGTCTGAATTGCGCAAGAGTGGTATCGTGTGGTCGATTGAGGAGCTCCAGAACCCCGGCGGTCTCTAGATCCTCGCGTGACGGTTCTCTTCCGAACGGCCCTGAGGAGGAGTATAGGGAAGGCGAACTTCGACTTATGGCAGCAGTCGGACCTGAGAAGGATGGCATGACGCTGCTGAGAATGTGAGCATGACCCAGTCCAAAAGAGTTGTGATGACGAACAGTTTGAGAGAGGGTGGGAGGAGTGTTGGGTAGGGCGCAAGTGGCGGATAGTCGATCAGATAACCAATAGCCCAAGCGTGTGGTGTGGCAGATTCTCTTGCGAATCAAGGAGTGGTAATCCAACGTGCTACCGACCACATATGGCGGACATGCCCTTCTTCACCCCTAGTACCTGGCTGCCACAACTTCACCATGTACCGGTCGTCCTTGCACACACAGGCGGATCCGTTTCAAGTGGCAAGACGCTTGGAACGCGGTGAACAAAGCCTGAGCAGTTGGACTCTGGAGTCGACATGCGAATGCGGAGAGGTGAAGGCGCAGATTACGCGGAGGATGTCGTCGACACCGAGTGATTACAACCGCTTGGCTATTATTGGCCCGTTCGTTCAATGAATTATGGGCCCGCGATCTCGGTTATTCAGGGATCATTATTGCACGTGACCCATCATAATTCCGAGTTTTCGGTCCTGACTCCCTGCCCGATCGCTTGGCACTGCCGCATCGGACTTGGGGATAATCACATGACTTCCCTGGGCCCGATCACGTGTATAGAAAAAGATATCGCATGCACGAGCTACGAATGGATGGAGGTAAGGAGTTGCTTTGGACAGGTAAACTGAGTAAGTAGGCGTAGTAGGGCGATATTCAAATTGGAGTGCAGCCCTTGTCCAAACTCCAACCTGCAGTACCGGGTGTAGTACCGGGCACAGCCTGGGATTTCTCTGGCCGGCACAAAGACATAAGCCTGGCATCGATAAACAGCATAGAGCATAAGAACCTGTAGAGGACAAAGAATCAACCCATTGGTATTCATGTTTAGTTATACAGTGCCAACCACACCAACGCTCTCGCGACACATACTCAACCCATCCGATAGCCATCCCAAAGGAAACATTAGATTATAAACAAGGGGCTCGAATCGCAGGAAGAGCAATTCATGGGACGATTCCTTGCAAACCCATCCTGCCATTTCTGCGACATGAAACCGGCCATCATCTCATCGGCAACCATCACGGTTTTGACGTTGTGAAGTCGCCTGAAAAGGCGTTTTGCTGTCGTTCTCGTCGTTTACACCTGCTCCGCGCCCCAGCCAACATCGGCGTCCCTGTGCTGCATATCAGTCCCCACTGCTAACCGAACCCAACAACGCAACCTTACCTCATATTCGCCGGCGGCTCAATGCTGGGGATGAACTCGAGGACCACGTATCCAATGCCAATGATCCCGACAATCGTCCCGGCCACGTATTTCGTCCAATGGTCGCCGACGACGATGGAGCCGACGAAGATGTAGAAGATGCCACGGCCGATGAAGGAGAGCATGAACGACGCATAGCGGGCGATTTGCGGCGGTATTTGAAACTCTTTGGCGCGGGTTAGTCGATGCGGCGCAGTGGTGATGGAGAGCAGCCTTACCAAGGAATGCGGTGCCTGTAGGAAATGCGCATTAGCATATGGATGAGGATTTCCCAGCGGTCTATCGAGTGCTTACCCAAACCAAAGATGATCACGTATGCTCCGACAATGAAGCTCTGTCTATTCCCCGTGTCAACTTCCGCACGCCTCGTACGTGAGCGGGATGCCGCGACCTACATCGAAGTCTCGACAAAGAACTGCCCGATGCCTCCTAGCACTATGAACACCCCGACCGCCAAGTTGACGATTCGACTGAGACATGTTAGCTCGTGCGACGGGAGGTCGCATTGGAGATGGCAGCATCGGGGGAGCCTGGCAAACGCACAAAATGTCTGAGAAGTCCATGACGGTCGATGGGAGAGTTCCACGGTTCCGTTGACGGTAACGACGTATTCTACGGTCGCCGGAAGAGGGAGGATGCAGAAAGGAAGGGATATGTGGCAGATAAATAGATGGCGAAGTGGTTGTTGTCGGACTAAGCTTCCTTTTGATGACGGCAACCTGCCAAAGTGCCAAAGCTGCACTGCCTGGCGCAGCGTGGTTCCAGGGGGCAGGGGGTCGGTTTCGGGCTTTCGGCAAATCTGATGTTGCGGGCGCCTCATCTCCGATGTCTCCCCAACCCCTGACAGCTGACGCCATCACGCAGTTTCGCGTCTCACTCGCATGCGCTCCATCATCGAGATCTCTCCAATACTTGTAGACACTAGAATTCTTTATGTACTATATAATTACATGATGGTTCTTGACGCGCCGGAACGACTTATAACTTCGCGCGAGTGTTCTGGATGCTGTCCACCAACCGCTCCACCTCCAACGCTGAACCATACGATGACTGATATCCATACCCTCCATGGCCATAGCAATGAACCACCCATTTCCCATCAAACCGCTCTTTCTCCACGCGTGGACCGCCTTCGCGCAAGGGACGGAGACCGACGCCGTGTCGGATGATGCTCAACGCCTCGATGCCTTTCCCGTTCGTCAAGCTCGGACAGAGCGCCACGGCGCGCTTCATGATGCGGATCGCCAGGTTGGGATCCGGCTGCGATTCCCAGCTGTGTTTCTGGAAGCATCCTCCGAGGATCGTACCGCCGCCTAGTTCATGTCAGCGATTGGATGGCGCCGTTCGGGGCGAATATACTCACCGGCTGCTCGCTCCATGATGTATGTAACTTCATCTCCGCCGTCATCGGTTCCGCTGATGCTGGGCATCACGCCGGCTTCATTGCGTACCACGACGATCTGCCCGCGGCCAGGGAATAGTTTGGTATCCATGACACCGCCCAGCTTCAGTGACGATAGTCCCGTACAGTTGATGGCGATATCGGCTTGCTTTCCCGTGTGATGCATGCCATAGACCTCGGACAGATGCGAGACGACGGCTCGCTTGAACACAACCCCGTTCTTCAAGCACTGCGAGACGAGCCATGGGAGGTACACGGCCGAGTTGATGCAGACCGACGTGAAGCCCTTCCCGGAGTCGACGCCTTCGGGAAGCTCGCTCGGAGACAACACCCTGAAGTCGGGCACCAGGTTCTGGTACCACGGGTTTTCTTTCATGAGGCTGCTGAACCACTCACCGGTCGGACTGCCGGCATCTTTGGCTCGGTTGTACAGCTTCACCGGCTGATAATGGATTGCTGCATCCGGGACGTCGTTGACTAGACGTTGCAACTCCGGCCATGTCTCTCGTTCCAGTTGAGCAAGTAGGGTACCTTCCGCCCCATACCTGCTTGTATGTCAGACGGTGTTCCAAGAGCCATTGGAAGGGTATGTTGGATTTACGGTAGAAAGTTTGCTCCTGCCCAGGGACTCGCGTATTCAACGTCATAGTCGCCTGGCATATGCTTCGCTAATACAGTCACGGATGTCCCTCGTTTGGCGGACAGATTTAGGGCACACGTCAGCCCGATGACACCGGCCCTTGAGTCGATTAGCATTCTACGATGGAAAAGGAGGTGCATGGTGGTTTACCCAAGTACGCAGATGTTCATCTCAACATTGTTGGCCATTGTGAGTAACCAACTAGGCCAAATGGTCTTCTGGGGGTGTCGTTTCGTAGCCTTGACGAAGTAGAGATACAATTGTAAATCGCTTATGAGTAACAATATGACTCCCTCTCTGGATTGAAGATGAATTGGAAATAGGACAGACTTATTAAATACTCATTAACTGCCTTATCGTAAGATCGTTCACAAAAGTTTGCGGAGTCTCCATCGGATCCACCCGCCACCACATCACAATTCCGATCACCCATTTCGGTGATGGTGAGGGGCAATGCAGGATTCAGGGATGCAGCTCTTATCGATAACGATTAAGCCAGCCAAACGCCAAACCACGTGATGTGTGGTAGATTCTCCAGAAAAGCGGGTCGGGACACGAATCCAAACGGAGCCCCTGACTGGCACTGATTGTACTGAATCTAGAAATATTGTGAACTACTTGTCTCTCTCCAACCTTAACTTTATAGAGCACATTATAATACTCCGTACCACCACAGCGACATCCACTGCCCATCTGCCATTACCACCAGCAACTGGTGCGCTACCGCTTGCCCAACACGGCAAACCTTAACCGTTTACATCCCCAATAACCAGCTTACCTCATCCACGATTGTGGGCGCTAGATCCCTAATCTAGCGCCAACGTTCGAATCGATAATGCGGTCCAAACAATAACTTAATATAGCTTCCAGTTTGAGGTAGTCTCCTTAAGCCCATTTATCCTCCGCCATCATGCCGAAAGATAATGAAGCTATTGAATCTAGAATCCAGAGAGCCCACCAATCAATCCCTCATGGCCAAATTCCCAATTTCAAGGCGTTGGAGCGTGAATTTGACGTACCATACCAACGAGGACGAGGAATGAAGGGGAGGTGATGGGAGCAGCAGGATGGGCAATCCTGTTTGCCGGGAGTTCGATCTGTTTTTCATGAAGCACATCCATGGAGGCTCTTAGTCTCGTTTATAGCGAGTGGCACTATCCCTTCGAGGTACACAAGAGTCGTCGTTGCGGGTTTGGATATGGATTTCTAAGGGACGGTGTTCGGTGTTAGTCACTAAAACCAAGTCTCGTTTCCGTCCTCGCACATCTTTCTGAAGCCGTGTATCATTTTCCTGTGGGAACCCCTGTGCTAAGGTACGCTTCATTAGTATAACTTCTTGCCTCCCACCTCATCGACAAGATCCGAGAGATGATATCAGTGTGTCTTTACGAAACTCCGAAATCCCTGACGTAGAATGTTGGATGATTTGTCTTAAATGTTGTACATTTGTGAAGCAAGATGCCAGGATATTACCAAACTCCAATGCTTCCGAGGGTGTATGAACGTACATGACCTCATCTTAAATGATCACCCTTCTCAGCACCTCAGTCCCACCTAATAACTTCATCGCCGTGACCGCACATCGACCTTTCCCGCTCTCCCATCTTCCCTCCCTGCTCCCTTCCTCAGCGCCCCATCCCTCTTCCCCACCGCCGCCTTCCATGAACGCCTCTTGCCGCTCATGCGTACCCTCTACCCACTTGTGGACGCAGACATAGCAGAAGACATACCCCGATGGCGACACCGTAGGGTTTACAATAGCGTTGCCGCAGATCGGGCAATCGGAGTTCGTCTCCTTGGTCGGGGCAGGGACGGTGAGGATTGGGAGGAGGGTCGTGGTGGAGATGGGCGGGCTTCTAGATTCGGTCTCCGTTGATCCGGGCAGCGACTTTTCCGGCTCGGGATGGCTTGGATCAGTGGGTGATAGGGTGACTTTGGGCGGGCTTGGGAGACTCGCAACCACGGGTGGCGGCAGCTCCAAGCCCTCGGATGCCTTTCGGGTGAGTTGTCGCGCAAAGTCGGACGCGTGCCACCACTCGAGGAACTTGAGCGCGAATATGGATGTCGGTAAGAGGATTCGGAGGGAGGAGAGGATACGTGGGTAGATCGCGCCGGCCATGACTCTCGGGTTGAACATGGAGCTATTCTGACCCGGTCTCGCTCCTTTCGGTGGTTGTAATGGGGGGTTCGTCAACAATTCAATCGCCTTGTGATCCGCCTCCCCTAGCCGCCGTACTCTCGTCCCAATGAGCCATAAGAACGGCGACGAATATTTGGTGCCGTCGAACAGATACGCAAGGTTAAACGCGATGATCGCGAAGTAGTAGGCCGCGTTGATGCTCGGGTAGACCTTCCGCAGAAACCACTTGTAGTAGAACATGAACCTCTGCCTCACGGTCGCGTTCGGTGGGAGATCATCTCTCCGATAGTTCGAGCCCAGTAACGAAGAATGGGCTGCATGCACGTCGTACGAGGCATCCAGCTTCCGTTTTATATAAGGCAACCCGACCATGATCGCCAAGTTCTTCCAGACATCCACCTCCTTCAACTTCAACGCTTCGCGCACATGGCCGGCCGCCCGAACCTGCGCGCGCGGGACCTCTCCGCCTTTGATGCGCAGCACGCGCTCGCGTTTCAGGTTGTAGAAGTTCTCCGTGAAGCCGCCGCCGTAGACCTTGAGATAGTGGCGCTCGATGAGGAGCATGAGCAGTGCGTAGAGCTCGTCGAAGGAGTTGAGGATACGGAGGAGGTAGCGGGGGTGTCGGTGGGTGGCAACGGCGAGGAGGTAGCGGAGGGATGGGGGGAGGAGGGAGGAGAGCTGTTCTTCGGATATGATCTCTGCGTCGTGGTTAGTCTCGAGAGCGGAATGGTTGCGAAGACGCGGCGTGGAATGGTATACCGAATAGCGACGGCTTCTGGTCGTCGAAGCCATTCTGGAGGTTGGACATGAACTCCATCTTGCAGGTGTTGACTCTTTCTGTCTTTCAGCACTATCGGAGCATTGTCTATGGAGATTTTGAAGGTTGAAGGTAGTCTTGATGGCGTTTATGATGAACAACCCCGTTGCCGAGGCTGAGGTCATGCCAGGGTCCACATCTGATATCAAAGCCGCAAGATGACTTCAGTTCTTACAACTGCACTCAATACCACCAAATCCCGAAGCATTCGGGTATGGAAAACTATCAAACTATTACCAACGGTATCAACGTACTCCGGGGAGTGGCAACTTTGCCTGGTATAAAACGGTTGACGCTTTACATATCAACCCAAACAAGGCCGTCGCCGAGATACGGTCAAGTACGGTCAGAACAATACCCTATAGTTATTGAGTATTTCGATTTACAGTTACATATTGCTAACGTTGCTCACCCATGTGCTGTCCTTGAGAGGGAGAGGAGCTCTATTTTACACTAATCCTATCAACATTCTAAGTATCCCATCATAGCCCCTCATAAAAGTCCAACAGCTTCTTCGCTGCTGTTCTCCATTGCAAATCATTCTGCATATGATGCCCCGAACCTTCCACAAGTGCAAACCTCACTCCATTGCTCTCATTATTCCCCCACCGTTTTTTCTTGCGATACACCGCTTCAGTCTCATCAGCCTTTCCCTCTGTCTTCCCTTCCCTCACCAAGGTTTTGTAATCATCCCGGTACCTCACCGTCAGCTTCTCCTCGATATCCGCCGACGTGATCGCATCCTTCGATGCCGCCATGATCAACATCCGCGGTCAGGTGCCCCATCTAGTGATCCGCGTGAGGACGTTCGCCGTCTTCAGGAACGGCAAGGCCATACCCCAGGGCCAGAGCATGCTTTCGGACGCCGGCATCTGCGCCTCGAACTCGGCGACCCGCTCCATGGGAAAGTCGTCGCAGGAGAACGCACGCTTGACGAGGCGGGTGGAGGAGAGCAGCGACATGGGGTGGCCGAGGTGGAACAGCATGCGGACGTACATCCACGGGTCGATCCAGAACCAGTTGTAGTAGGCCGGGCCGCTAGGAAGAGTTTGCATCGCTGATGCGTATAGTCGGATCAAGATAACCTCACCTCCCCGTCCCCGGAACCGCGCCCAGCAGCGCCAATCCCCTTACCCTTACATCCCCATCCGCCAGCAAAAACCGACTCAACCCACCCACCGACGAATGCCCCACCAACGCCACCTCCGTATCCACCCCATTTACCTCCCCTTCCCTCTTCTCCGCCTCCCTTATCCCTGCCAAAAATCATCCGCGATCGCCCGCTTACTTGTGAAATATAGTCGTAGATACCCCGGGTCCCACGACTGCCCGCGCCCGCGCGCGGAGACCGCGTAGCATGGGATGTTGCGGTTTTGGGAGAAGAATTCGAGGAAGGCAAGCCAGACGAGAGCGGAGCCGCAGCCGCCGTGGCAGAAGAAGAGGGGGGTGGGGGTGCGGGGGCCAGCGTAGAGGAGCTCGAGGGGGCCGGCGGGGCCGGGGATGTAGGAGCGGGTGATGGTGTCGGGGAGGGGGATCGGGGGGTTGTTTTGTTTGAAGAATGAGATACCGGGCATGATGGACTGATTGACACTCGGATAGGACTAGTAGAACGCAAGGAGACTTGAGCGAGGGAGACAGTTTGGGAGACTTGGAATACGTTCAGGTTTCTGTTACTTAACTTGGGTTCGAATTACGGTATTAACGTTGGAAATAAGTTATCTTAACTGAATAGCCAGGGAGTCATCCATATTTAAGATGAATGGCACTTCGCAGTCACTGTTGTTGCTCATATTTACCCCGGAGTTCAGCTGGTGTCACCGAGCGCCACATGGCGAGTCTATCTTGGCGTTCGTGAGATTCATTCTCTGCAGTGTTGCGTCATTCCGATCAGGTTACCAAGTTCGAAAGACGGGTGCCAGGAGGCAAGAGTGCATAGGGAAGAAAAATCGGATGCCGCCAATTGAGGCGCGAGTGATTGACATTGATAACGCCTCCAGGGCTGGAATAACCCGGTTGCTTCCGCATGCGATATTAGTTGGTGAGTCCTATTTTTGGTCCACCGCTTCCTTCAGTATTTCAGCACTTCGGCACTTCAGCCACCCTCAATGTTCATCTCATCGAAATCATCGAGCAATTGCTCCATTCGGATGCGCGGTCCGTCCTCCGACTCATCGTCGTCTTCCTCCTCGACGTCCGACATGACGTCGGCGTCGCGGTTCGCCTCCTTCTGCGCTTTGTACAATGCGATCGTGGCCTGCAGCTCCTCATCTTCCTCGACATCACGCATGAACAGCTCGTAATCGCGATCGGTGCGGTCCTTATCCTGCTTCCTCGGCGCCAGCTCGTCTTCTTCCTGCGCCATCCGCTTGAGCCGCCAGTTCCGCTTCTTGGACTTCGGCTTGCGGGGATAGTGTTTCTTGACGAGGATGACGTCGGGGATGGTGGAGCCCCATCGATGGTTCTGCTCGATGGCGTCGAAGTTCTCGTTATTGAAGTTGCCGCCGGTCAGATTGTAGCCGAGCACGGCGTCGCCGGGATGGAGGATCCCACCGAGGTGGGTTCGCACCAGGTACGTGGTGTCGTTGACGCCGAAATCCGACGCGCGAGCGATAGTAGCCTCGGCGAGGAAGAAGCGGCCTTTCGAGACGCCGAGCGGTTCGATGTCGAGGACGACGAATTCCACGAGCTGCTGGACGTCCGCCATGCTGCGGAACGGGCTGTGCCAGTATTCCTTGCCGGAGATTTCAGCCGTCTGCAGCGTGTTCGGGTCGAGGAGGTTGATGGCCGTGCCGACCCGGGAGCAGAGCGCAAGCGGAGACATTTGCCCGATCTGGTTGGCCAGCTTGATCGGCAGCGCGACCAGATCGTCCTTGCATATCGGTATGATCTCCACGGAGAAGGAGAACTTGTAGGACTTGGTCGACGTGTGGACGTTGGTGGAAATCAGCGTGCTGGATTTCTTCATTTGGATCGGTGTCACGGATGCCAGGAAATCCGTGAATTTGTCCGCGTGACTCCGTTGCCCGAAGTAGAAATCGATCCCGTCGACCACTTCTTTGATGTTGGTGGTGTCCTTATGCGCGCCATGCTTCAGGATCAGTTGTTCGAGATATAAGAAGGTCCGCTTGTGCGGCACTTTCTGCCGGAGCTGCACCACGGCTCGCCAGGTGTTATGCGTGTATGACTTCTGACAGTCCGGGCACTGCTGTGACGCCGTGATGTACTCGACGTCAAAGGTTTGCTGGACGATGGCACCGCTGGTCCCGCCATTGCCCATATTGACATCTGAATTCGGCGTGTCGCCATATCCCACCAACTGCGATGCGGTCTGCTGCACGGTGATCTTCACCTTCAACCGCCGCGAATGCGGCTCCGTCCATATGAACTTCGCGTCCGTCATCCGCACCCGGTTCAGTCCTAGCAGCCGCCGTAAACATACTGCGAGGAGTTGCGGCGATTCAGGCGGAGCGACCAGCCATTGGTTGGGTGGCGATAACCAGCGATCGCAGTCTTTGCAGAAGTGGAGGGTGGTTTCGCGTTGGATGCCTTCGGTGATGTCGACGGAGAGTTTAAAGCAGTCGTCGCAGAGGGCGCCCGCAGCGCTGGTTCCATCGATGGGAGCACCGCATTTGTAGCAGAGGATTCTTCAAGATGTTAGCGTGGGTCGTACTTTGGAGAGGAACGGATAACTTACGTTGCGGCGCTCCGAGGGATCTGTTGGATCGGAACGATGTCGCTGTCTATCTCCATATTGAATGAAGCGCCCGTGGCGGAATGTGTCGGTGATGTGATTGTAGTGTATTTGGGAAGAGGGATCCTCTCGCGCGGAGATATATGTTCCCACTTCCCAGATGTTGCTGAGAAATAACTTTTGCAGCAGGGGAATTTCGCCACCAGACTCTTGAATTTGGTCGCCAATGTTGAGTCAGAGCATTGGAATTGGCATCCGTACTATGACGACAACTTCGGAATGGGATTTAGAGGCGACGATTTATGTAGGAGTAGTTTAAACAATGGTCGCTTAGCATAACTCTATTAATCTTCTCTACGCCGAGATTTCCATCGGATTGATCGGCTGAAATCCCACTTTGATGCCTGACAATCGAGACGGAGGGACCATATATCGCAAGGCTACTAGGCAGCAATGTACCCACCGACGTCGGGGCTCGGGCTTGGTGATGTTAATAATAAATAATAATACGGAATACTGATGAGTGTAACTGCCAGTCTCAGAAGCTCAGGACTGCATCAGTAAACAATCCCGTATTGCCTTTATCCTCCACCTGGGCCTCATCGCCCCTCAATTCCTTCTCCCACCATGCCCTATGTTGGTGCCTTCCTCCATCCTTCTCTACACGCCCTCCAAATCTACGGCGCCAACACCAATGTGGGGAAAACCATAGCTTCCACGGTCCTGTGCCGAGCACTTCGGTCCCGGCGAAAGGGCGCGGCGGTGCGATATGTGAAGCCGGTGTCCACGGGACCAGACTGGGAAGCGGATGATGGGTGAGTAGGGCATCTCGTGAGGGTCAATTGGTGGATTTGCACGGGATATTGCTAGGTCCGGACCGACGTTCATGCCAGGAGGGGTGGATTGGATGTAGAGAGGATCTAGGAGGGCACAGGCTGACGAGACGGCGGGCATACGTAGGCACATAACGCGACACGCGAAAGGCGTGGAGTCGACATGTCTCTTCCAATTCGATGAGCCCGTGAGCCCCCATTTGGCAGCGCGAGCAGCCGGGCGACCGCTTCCCGACGCCACCATCGTCCAATCCCTCCACGCCTGCCTTCACTCCCATGCCTCCCGTTCGCTATCTCAACTCTCCCACACACTAGTCGAGACCGCCGGCGCGACGCTCAGCCCCGCCCCCTCCGGCAGCCTGCAAGCGGACCTCTACCGCCCGCTCCGGCTCCCGGTGCTCCTCGTCGGGGATCCGAAGCTGGGGGGCATCGGCGCGACCATCAGCGCGTACGAGTCGTTGCGGATCCGGGGGTACGATGTCGATGGGGTGGTGGTGTTCCGCGAGGGCGACGCGCATGCGGACCGGCGGTACGGGAACTATGAGTACTTGCGGGAGTGGTTCTGGAAGGAGGGCAGGAGGGTTCCGGTGTGGGGATGGGAGATGCCGCCGGAAAGACACGTGGATGAGAAGCAAGATGAGAAAAACTTGAGCGGGTACTATGGCGGAATGGAGAACGTGGAGGAAGTGCGCAATGTGATGGGGAGAATGGAAGAACGACATGATGAGCGGATCAAGGAGGTTCAAAGTCTCCCCCAGAGAGCACATGAACGTGTCTGGTACCCATTCACGCAACATCAAGGACGGACCGAGAAAGACATCATGGCCATCGATTCGGCCCACGGGGATTTCTTCCAGACGCTCTCCCCTCCATCAACATCGCATTCTGCTCCGGAATCTAACAAAGCATCGGAATCATCCGCACCACCATCCCTTCTATCTCCCCTTTTCGACGCCTCCGCCTCCTGGTGGACTCAAGGCCTTGGCCACTCGAACCCCTCCCTTGCCATGGCCGCTGCCCACGCCGCGACGCGCTATGGTCACGTCATGTTCGCCTCCGGCGCGCACGAGCCGGCGGTCGGGCTGATCGAGGATGTGATTCAGACGCTAGGGAACGAGCGATTGACGCGCGGGTTCTACAGCGACGACGGGAGCACGGCGATGGAGGTAGCTCTGAAAATGGGCCTGAGTGCATGGGAAAGACGGACGGGGATCGCGAGAGGGACAGATAAAGAGGGGGAGGAGACGCTGATTTTGGGGTTGACGGGGAGCTATCATGGGGATACGATCGGGGTGATGGATTGCTCGGAGCCGGGGGTGTATAACGAGAAGGTGAGCTGGTATCGGGGGAGGGGCTTCTGGTTCGACTATCCGACGGTGGGGATGAAGGATGGGAAGTGGAGAGTCGAGGTGCCGGATAGCTTGAAGGCGGAGTTGGGGGAAGGGATGGTGGCTGATGAGCTTGCGGGTGTGTTTGATCTGGAAGCGCGGCAGGATGACCGAAAGCGATACGAAGCATTCATCCTGGAGACGCTGAAAACGGAAATTCAAGAGAAGGGAAAGAGGTTCGGAGCCCTGATAATGGAGCCGGTGATACTCGGCGCAGGAGGCATGTTTTTCGCGTAAGTCTTCTCGGCATCTCTGGACATTCGACACATTCGACGACTAACACTGCACAGCGACCCTCTCTTCCAGGCAACCCTAGTCCACACCATCCGCTCCAACCCCTCTCTCTTCTCCGACCACACCAACCCCTCCGACCCGCGCGACTGGCGCGGCCTCCCCATCATCTTCGACGAGGTCTTCACCGGAATCTACCGCCTCGGCCGCCCCTCCGCCGCCTCATTTCTCGGCGTCACCCCCGACATCTCCGCCCACGCCAAGCTGCTCACCGGCGGCCTGCTGCCGCTCAGCCTGACCATGGCTAGCGAGAGCATCTTCAACGCGTTCCTGAGCGCGGAGAAGAGCGAGGCGCTGTTGCATGGGCATAGCTATACGGCGCATCCGATGGGGTGTGAGGTTGGGAGGGAGAGTTTGAGGAAGCTGGGAGAGTTGGAGAGGGAGGGAGAGGATTGGGGTGCGTGGAAGCGGGATTGGGCGGCGGATAGAGAGGTCGGTCAAGGGGAAGACAGTCGCAGCGGACAAGGGCTCGCTTCTACTTCTACGGACGTATGGAGCTGCTGGTCCAAGCAGTTTGTGGGCCGCCTGAGCGGTCGAGACGACGTGGAGCGCGTATGGGCGCTGGGGAGCGTGCTAGCGGTGACGTTGGTGGATCGCGCTGGATCGGGTACGTTGGCTTGCGTCGAGTCGTCTTCACTGCTTTGCATATTGCACTTACTGACTATAACCGTGTTATAGGATATACATCTACAGCCACCGCTGGACTCCAGCGCAAGCTCATGGCCGAAGCGGCAACGTATGGATGGGGGGTTCACTCGCGCGTGCTGGGCAATGTGATCTATTTCATGGCGAGCCAGACAAGCACGAGCGAGGTGCTGGCGGGGGTAGAGACGATGATATGGAGGAGTCTGTGAACTAACGCAGGACCATTCTGATAGGTGCGGTTGGCTTGTACCCTCTGTGGATAGCGATTATCATCCTTGCGGCAATTGCATCCTGCAACTGGTCACGTTGCAGAGAGAACTGCATCGACCTGCTTCTTTGGGATTGATACCTTATGTAGATATGGACAGACGAGAGACGATGCCAGCAACGGGATTTACTAACTACCCAACCGCCTGTGTGGCCCGGATGCCCAGATGCCCGGATGCCCAGATGCCCGGATGCCCAGATGCCCAGATGCCCAGATGGCTGATATCCCGATGGCGGATGTCCAGATTCATTATCGAAATACGGTTAAGATGAAACCAGCGGGGCAAACCGGCATTTTAAGTGTGCCATACGATAACCCGCATGAATTCCCGGCTGACGGCGATGGATTTCGTACTGGCACTCTGGCAGATTAAATACCTGCCGATCGATCTTCTCGAAAGAGCGGGGTGGCGTCGGGGATAAGAATCATCACAGACACCCGTCGTCAAGTCTTCATATGTACCTCGACTCTTCCCTGTGGCCCTTTGTTTTCTGCGGTTGATTAATCCCGAATACCGTATCCCGGGTTGTACGTAGAAAGGTTGGTGACGTGTAATCCAGTCGTAGTATTATTTTATATTTAATAGTGTAAGAGATCAACCGCGCGTTGGCGCACCCGATCGCCCCGCGCCTCCACCTTTTCTCTCCATCCACAGCATCACGATCGCCCGTGCAACCGTTGCCTCTTCGGCCTTCGCCACCAGCTTCCAGAACGCCAGAAACACCAGAATTCAGCACAGGGCCACAGGCAGTTTCTGGTCGTAAGTGTGGGGGAACACGAGGACGCTGGAATAGGGTCATCACTCATCAGGGGCCCGTGGACTGACCCTGCATCTCTGCCCTCTGGCCGGTCCATCCCTTGCCACATACTGCATACACCTTCTGGTTTACTGGTACTGCCCCATTGCCCATTTATCTGCCCATTTATCTGCCCGCCGCAATTTCAATCCCGGCGGTTTCAGAACCTCGTGTGTCAACACATAACGGGAGCATCGACGTGGAGACAGAACGCTCGCATCGAATACTAAGTGGCACGATGGTCTTGTGCAGCTTCAATCCTTTACATTTCACGAAGGCGCTGTGCATTCCGACTTTCTGAGACGGGAGGAAGGGTATTATTACTCCGTAAAATACCGCTGTTCGACTGTCGTCACTCCCGTCGATCAATTATCAAAGCCAAGAGGGACCTAATCCAACCTCCAGGGCACCTTAACAGTTGATCAGTCCCGTTCCCTCAAGTCGTCCTTCCTACTCTCTTCGAGTCTCAATTGACGTCTTTGTCTCAATTTCTGTCCGATCTTCTACCTAAGTCGAATCCTGGTTACGGATCCGGTTCCGTCGGTACCTGTACCGCGTACCTACTGGTTCGCATCATCTGGTGGTTGCACATACCACGGAAACAGTCGGGCCTTCCCGAGTTCCCGTTGAGCCTCAACTTCCAGTCGCAAACACGGTTCGAAGAGCCAGGCGCCATTGAATTGGCCGTTGATCAATGAGGCCAAGGCGCATGAGGAGGGATCATGCTGCACTTTGCGACGTCAAGACAATGTTGACCGGTCTGCAAGTATACTGCTACATTCTTTGATAACACCCAATTGTTCGGTCATCATGGTTCATGGGTAGAATATCTGGACATCTTCACATGTATACATGAGCGTTGCATCCTCTTCCGGTCCTTGATCCGTTGCTTTATGTGTTTTCCTTGAACAGTTTCCCTAGATACCATTCTTCCTCTACCATCCGGATATACCTCCCTGGACCATCACGACCTCGATGCCCCGACTGCAACCGGGCGATCGCCCCGCTCACCCGCCGGAGAAACACTGGCTCTTCCGCGGCGCCCAATCCGCCTTGTTCTGGTTCATCTCCTGTGGGCCGTGTCATGTCGCTGCGCATCAATCCCGTCGCAAGAAACAGGCGCGCCGAGCGCGCTGTGAGCGGCAGCAGGAGCAGAGTTCCAACCCCGACCGATATCACCATCCGTCTCCCTTCGACATCAACCCATACTGGAACGAGGAGATGGAGATGGGCCCGGGGCCGCCGCAGAGACGAGTCAAGAAGCGGGCGACCAACATGTCTGCCACGACGGATCGAAGCATGAGCATCGGGATGCGGACGATGACGACGAGTACGACGGGGTCGAGAACGGAGATGATGGAGGTGGTGAGACCAGAGAGCGTGCATCTCGGGCGGCCCGGCTGGAATTTGCGACGCTATCAACGAGCGGACGAGGAGCTGTTCTTGACCGATGCGACGGATACCGATGGTGAACAGTGCGGGGCGCTCGATGGACCCGACGACACATCCGAGAACGCATCTCGACTCGGCCCTGTCCGACAAGGCAACGCCATGGGGAGTTCGGTCGGCATGGGCGGCGTCCCTCCCCACTCGACCTGCGAGTTGGCTCATCCGCATCTCCATCGCGTGGTGTCGCGGCCCACGCCCACGAGCTCCTTCTACACCACCAGCACGCCGACGGTGCCTGAGCTGCTCCAACCCGTCGTGACCCCGCGTCTGGCGGAGTACGCGAACAAGTCCGACACCGCGCTACGATGGCTGAAAGAGCCGCCTCCGAGTGCCGCGTTCATGGAAGGCAAAGAGCCGAGGAATCGGAGTCGAAGTAGAAGCGGTAGTGAGGCGAGTAGGCGACGTGGTCGGACCGAAAATGGAAGGGTATACGCTAGCGAAGGTGGACGAGCGAGCAGTTTTTCGTTTGCGAACGCGAGTACTAGCACTCTCACCAAAGATCTCGCCGCAAGGATTTTATACGAGAAGGCCCAACGATCGAGCACGGCAACGGGAACCGCGACGACCACGTCCCGGGGATCCCGGATCTCGCTCGATCAGGGGCTGCATGCGCAGTTCCAATCCATCACGAAGACACGCTCCGCCACGACGATCAGCACCAATTCCACCGCGACTCCATCACCGACACCTTCAAAAATGTTCGGTACGGCGCAACGGGCCAAATGGAAACCCGCGCCACGCACGGTGTCCGGGTCCTCGGCCACCACCTCATCATCCACCGACTCGCTCTCCTCCCTCGACAACCTCTTCGACGCGCCCCTCACCAGCGCTTCCATCAAGCGCCGAAAATCCCGAACCGGCGTCACCGCCGCGGTCACGCATCACGAGCATCCCGACCGTCCCTTCCACGCTCCACCCGGCGGATTCGCCTTCGCCTCCCCCCACCATCCTCTCCGCCCGTCCACCTCCCGCAAGCAGCTCAGCACGATCATGAGCAGCGGCGAGACCTCCCCTGCGAACAACGGTACGCCGTCATCGCAATACCCGCATCGAAACTCGTCCGCAAACGATCCAGCCATGATGAAATCGGGCGGGGGGAACGGCCAATCGCGGCGACCACGGCAGGACAGCGCCTACGCCCGCGCTATGTGCAAGGGAAAGTCGAACGCAAACGCGAACCGACCACCGACACTGGCGCGGAGCGTGACCGGGTATGACGGCGCCAACGACCAATCGCTCCGGGAATGGGACGCGGTGATGGCGCTGGACGGCGCCGCTGACGCGGACGAGGAGCCCGATTCCACGACGGAGCGGGGCGGGCGCGCGATCGGGATGGAGCGGACGACGGTGGATGGGCGGTGGCGGTGGAGTACGGGGTTTTGAATTGGACCGGTCGGCGGAGGACCGTTGATGATTGACGTCGGGGATAACGGACGGGCGGAACCTAGGAGCATTGGATGGCGCGCGATATCACGATGGTGCGGGACACTGCATGGGTTGGCTGACTGCATGGACTGGCCAAGTTAGCCCGACGTGAATAGAGCGGAGGGGATTTGTACGATGCGTTCAGTGATTTTGAATATCATTCATAGACTCGGCGTAAGCACGACAAGCACATTGTGGATGTTACATTACTCAATGAAAGTAGACGGTTATACCGTGTCATGGAGAGATAAGAATCGGATCTTCCATCCCCACATCCAAGTGATGAGACTAGACTTACATGTATGAATTTCAAGGCAACCGGACCCAACCTATCCTGACGCCGCGCCCACTTCTCTCAAAATGAGAGAAGATGCGCATTGGGTGTACCTTATCTCCGGAGCTTCCCTCCCCACTCAATCCTCCCAAACACTCCGCATCCTCTCCTCCTTCTTCCTCTCCTCCTCCCTCGCCTCCTCCACCCGCCTCCTCTCCCTCTCCCTCGCCTCGTCCCTCCGCTTCCTCTCCCGCTCCCTCACCACCTTCTCATACTCCTTCTCCTCCTCCGTCGCCCGTCCCACCTTCACCCCCAGCGCCCCCGCAATCAGCCGCCGCGCCACCGCCGCCGACTTGTCCGGTCGTACGGACGCGTCGCCGGAGCTGGTGGGTGTCGTCCTGGAGGAGGATGCGTAGGAGGGGTGGAGAGAGGAGAGGTGAGTGTCGTGGGAGGGGAAGGTCGCGGATGGTGAGGCGGGGGTAGGCGGTGGTGGGGAGGGAGACTGGGCCGGCACTACGCCTCCATCGGAGCTTGCAGACGCTTTCGTGGGCTGTTTCTCAGGCTTGGTTGCGGTGTCATCATCAGAGAACTCGTCCTCCCAGGAATCGGCGACGGGTTCGGCAGGTGGTTTTTTCGAGGCGGAGTTTCTGGGGGAGATTTCGAGTTGGGAAATATCGGGGAGGGAATCTGGGGAGGTTAGTCGAACTACGGGTGCTGATCGGGGCGGCTGGCATTGAAACACCTTTTGCTGACTTGGGGGCCATGGGGAAGGGTGGGATTGCAGAGAGGCGGAGTTATACGAAGCGATTGAGCAGGCGTGAGAGCGTCGATGTGGCGGATACGGTGGATGGTTGGTCTATACTATATCATTGTTGTACGAATACCTTTTCAGTATATAAAACGGCGAAGGAACAATACTAAGTCTTCTCTCATCCATCGGGTTCAGAAATTGCGGAATAACGCGGGGGGTGGGGGAGGCTTGGCGCTCTGCTGGACAATCCTCCGTTCCAACGAAATCTCAAGAGTCCACGCCTCAAATAACACCTCAGGAGTAAGGACTCAGGAGGCATGACGTGCCATACCCGCCGATGGGTAAAGCCAGCCTCCGATATTCCACCTCAAAGCTCTATCCCGTGATTCGGCAGAGTCCGAGGCCTGAAGCCGTCAGCCGACACTGGGGAACCCGAAACCGGAGAGCCGCTATTCCCTGGTTATTCCCTGGTTATTCCCTGGCTATCCCCGAGCATTGCCGTGGGAATAATCATGTCCGTCCGTATAAATACACGAGGCAGGTCCTCAATTGTGTGACAACTGCTTGAATTCTTCTTGGATGTGGATGTATACTGGACGGGACATGTAAAACAGCGTATACGTCTTTGAAATCCGCGTTCCGTTCATTTGTATACCCGCAAAAGCTCCCCGGCATCATGCTTCGCTCCTCTCGGCATCTCCTCTCCTCCCCCTCGATCCCCCATTCTGCCCGCCTCTTTTCCTCATCCGCGGTCCACCATGACTATTCCGACACGATCGGAAACCTCAAAATCGGCAAGGACACCCGCGTCATCTTCCAAGGCTTCACCGGCCGCCAGGCCACCGCCAACGCGAAGCAGTCCATCGAATGGGGGACGAACATCGTCGGCGGCGTGAGGCCCGGCAAGGAAGGCGAGCATCTGGGCCTGCCCGTGCTCCCGAGCGTGCGGAAGGCGAAGGAGCTGCTGAATCCGCACGCGACAGGCATTTATGTCGCGGCGCATCAGGCCACCGGGGCCATTGAGGAAGCCATCGAGGCGGAGATTCCGCTGATCGTGGCGGTGGCGGAACATATTCCGCTACATGATATCCTGCGTGTAAGTCCAAACCTCGAAACCATGCCATTGGTTTTCGTGCCTCGCAATGGGAGCTGAGAGAAGCCAGATCCACTCCGTTTTGCAGACGCAATCGAAATCGCGCCTCGTCGGAGCCAATTCCCCAGGGATCATCTCCGCCCTGGGCCACTGCAGAATCGGATTCCAGCCCCTCCCAACCTTCTTACCCGGCCATGTGGGTATCATCGCCAAATCCGGGACTCTCGGCTACGAGACCGTCGCGTCGCTCACCCGTGAAGGGCTCGGCCAGAGTCTTTGCATCGGCATGGGCGGCGACGTCGTCGCCGGAACCAACTTCGTGGACGGCTTGCGTCTCTTCGAGCACGATGATGATACCGAGGCCATCATTATCGTGGGAGAGGTGGGTGGACGGGCCGAGGAAGATGCGGCGGAATGGATCGCGGACTATAAACGGCGGACGGCCAACCCCAAGTGAGTTTCGAGAATAAGGGCATAGGAGGAGTTCCAACTGACCAAATATCAGGCCGATCGCCGCCCTCGTGGGAGGCATGTGCGCGAAGCCAGGCTATGTGATGGGCCACGCGGGAGCATGGGCAGCGCCTGGTGAATCATCATCGTGGGAGAAGTTCAGGGCACTGGAGAACGCCGGAGTGGCCATGGTGGACCATCCATCGAAGTTCGGCGGCGTGATGAAGACGCTCCTTGCCAACAGCGGGCGAAATGTCGAGAAGATCGTGAGTTCACTTGAACCTAGACACCGTAGCCGTTCTTCTAACGCAATGGAAACAGAATCAATCCGCGAGCGCTGCTCAACGGAGAGGATACCACACCTCGTCCCGACGCACTCCTGTCCGTCCCACTCTCCCATCCGCGACTCCGCATGTCAACGACCGCCGGAGCCTGCACATCAGCGCCGACCAAGCCGGCCAAATGCTCTCCTCGCGGGGCTTCCCCGTCTCCGCGGACGAGCCGACCCCTTCCGACTCCCAGCTTCTCGTCCTCACCGTGGACCGCACGGCACGAACCCCCTGCATCATCGCATCGCCGACGACCAACCCGTCTGGCGTCCACAAGCGAGCGGCCAAATTCCCCTTCGACCACCGCGCCGGCCCCACGTCGACGACGGTGTCCGCGATCCTGAACCACCTGCAACTCGGCTCTGCACCACCCACAGTCCAGTCGTCCGTCGGCAAGCTGATCAACTCCCTCTACGACATCTACACATCCCACGAGGCCGTCTCGCTATCCGTGCACGTCTCACTTTCTCCACCGTCCGAGTCCACCCCGTCCCCACCCCTTCAGATCACCTCCCCCAACTTCTCCTTCGACGACGCCGCCTTCCGCAGCTGCAAGCGTCACGCCGACCTGCACACCACCTCGCGCGTCACCACGGGGACCCACCCCACCGAACTGGCCGCTGAGCCGCACGGCATCGTCTACGTCCACCTGACGAACCCCGACGCCCGCATCGGCACCCTGGTGAACGGCGCGGGCCTCGCGATGAACACCGTCGACGCCCTCGCCGCGCGCGGCGGCCAGGCGACCAACTTCCTCGACACCGGCGGCAAGGCCACGTCCGACACCGTGAAGACGTCGTTCGAGCTGATCCTCCGCGATGAGCGCGTCAAGGTTGTGTTTGTGAATATCTTCGGGGGCTTGACGCTGGGCGATATGATTGCTGAGGGTGTCATTAAGGCGTTCCGGGAGTTGGGTTTGGATAAAGAGGGGGCGGTGCCGGTCGTGGTGAGAATCCGGGGCACAAATGAAGAGGCGGGGCAGACCATGATCAAGGAGAGTGGGCTGCCGTTGTATGCATTTATTGATTTCGAGGAGGCCGCCGCGAAGGCAATCGAGTTGGCCGGACGATGAACACCGTCGAAAGTTGGATTGCACTGTACATATTGGTAGATCATTTAGACTTGATGCGCATCAAAAGACCTTTGAAGATGAATGTTTCCTCGTACAGTTGGGCATTAAGCGGAGCGTGATACAAATGCAGATATCACAAAGACGCGGGCATGATGAGCACCATGTGGCTTAAGACTTGCTTCCATTTCATGACTCCTATCTAGATGAAAGAATCTACCCTCTGTAGAGTCCTCCTATCTGATGCTTCTGATCTGTTAATCCACCTTGCAACGAACTATCGTGATGTCACTCTGGGCACCACCCGACTCATCTCTCAGAATCCTCCATGATCAACCTATTCTCTCTTCTCAATCTCATCCGTCCATCTCATAGCTTTTTTTTGTGATTTTCTGTCAAATATGAAAAGAAAAAGGAACCGGGGCAGGCATGTGTATGAGGATTGGGGAAACCATGCGTAGAATTAGTGTTAATGGTGCTGTGTGAAGTGCCTTTGAAGAAGTGCCCATGACCCGAGTCCGAGGAAGCCAGGATGAAGGAAGCAAGCCGAGTTATATGTAGCGACTCCGAGCAATGACGCTTACTTAAGACTGCCGAAATGGAGTGCAGGGCAGTAGCTGGAAATTCCGGGTCTACTCTTCAGCCTTGATCGTGATGGAAGAGTCAGATGTAAGGAATTTGTTGTCGTCTGCTTCGAC
Source organism: Eremomyces bilateralis CBS 781.70 (assembly GCF_010015585.1). Taxonomy (NCBI): domain Eukaryota; kingdom Fungi; phylum Ascomycota; class Dothideomycetes; order Eremomycetales; family Eremomycetaceae; genus Eremomyces; species Eremomyces bilateralis. The sequence goes on from NW_022985084.1 coordinate 165,688, forward strand.
CGTGATGCGGACGCCAGCATCAGAGCCAGGAGAAGAGACAGCAGAGCCGACAGTGGAGTTGGCGGTGGGCGTGGTATCACCACTGACTCCGCCCACACGAGTCAAGAGGTCGGTCTGGAGTGCCGCATATTTGCTGTGGAATACGTTAGCGAAGAAGATCATTGGGTATGGAGGAGAGAGTTACCCATCAGAGGAAACGGCACCAAGTTCAGCAGGCATAGCCATGCGAGGGAGCTGAACTTCGGGAATGTTCCCCAGACGGGCCTGAGCCACACCGAACTCAAACTCGGCCGCGCGGAATTGACGAGCAGCGGCGGTCTGCTGCTTGAGAAGCTTCTGTTCATGGGTGTCGGAGAAGCGAATCTGAATGACATGGTCTTCCCCACCCGCCTTCTTGATCGTAATGTTGTTGAAAGTGCCGATGACTTCCTCACAAACATCGCGAGTCTCGAATCTGTGCTGAGAGTCAGACTGTTGTGAGAGAAAAGTGAAGAAGCTCACCTGGCAAAGCCGACTCCACGGCCATGGCCATCCGAGGAACGAAGGATGCGAGAGGAGATAACATGGTGCGGAGCGAAGATCTCAGAGAGCTCATGCTCATTCATGTTCCGAGGGATGTTGGAGACGTAGAGGTTGGTGTTTCCCTCGTCAGAAAACTTCTTAAGCTTGGAGTAGAACGATTCCTGTACACAAGAGTCAGTGGAGTTGAGGACAGTGAGTGGTGGCAGCAACCTACCCTCGCAAAACTGCACTCATACCCGAGGTGATGGAAACCACGGATGCAACCCTCAGCATCCTCGTAGTTGTGGTACTTGATGAAACCGAAGCTATTCCTTTCAGTGAATGAATAGTGTGATGGAGGGTCGAAGAACTCACCCCTTGCACTGATTCGACTTCATGTCAATGATAGCCTTGGAAGATTGAATCTCCCCAAAGCGTGCCCCATAGGCATAGAGCATGTCATCAGTGGTCTCGGGATGGAGGCCACGGATGTAGACATTGGTCTCGCCATTCTTGTTCTCCAAGGCACGATCAAGCGGCTTGACAGGAGAGCTAGGCGCAGGAATGGCGCGAGGAATGGTAGGCTCCTTGTTCAGAAGGAGCTGAAGATGCAAAGGAAGCTGAACAGGTGCCGTCTGCTTGACAGGAGTGACCAGATTGAAAGCCAGAAGGTTGGTCGGAGACGGCGTCAGGGCCACGTTCGGCGTGGAACGATCAAAGACGGCCACCTGGCCACTGCCAGCTCCATACGGAACTGGAGTGGGAGGGACATCCTGGTCATTGGAAGAAATGCTCTCCCGGCGAGAGTTGATCATGCTGGGTGTGACCATCGTGGAGTCAGAGGGCAAGACGCCACGCGGAGTCCACTGGTGAGCCGCATCGCCGTTGTACTGAGTGTACTGACCCGGATGAACGAACTGTCCCATCTGACCGTACAGATTGGATCCGGCCTGAACTTGTCCACCGCCATACATCATCCCGGTGTTGTGACCCCCATACATCGGCATGGCAGGGTATTCGGCAACTGAGTGCCCTGCAAGCTTATGAGCCACAGGGTTGTAGGAAGGAGGAGTGGTCAAAGCAAGCCCACCGAAATTGTTGACCAAGTGGTTCATGGCATCGCCGGCGTTCTGAGCCCCCGCTCCAGAATGATAGGGGTAAGGACGAGTCCCGTAGCCACTGTAGCCGTTCGCACCGGTTGCAGAATAGTTCTTGGTGAGATGGGTCGGGGTGTAGTCCTGCTTGCGACCAGACATGTTTGCATGGAGGTTGCTCATGTTGATGTTGGCTGAATCACTAGAAATTAGCCTCTTCTGCTCATCCTGGCGAGAAAGTGCGGCAAGTGCTTGAGCACCGATGAGCTGATTAACAATAAGCGCGTCGATGCCAGCTGGACGCTTAGGGGGAGAAGCCATGATTGATGAACTGCGAGGATGAAACGGGTATTAAAGCTCTTTGCCAGCAACTGAACTTGAATAGGGAAAACTTTTGAGAAACGAAGTGCTGAGAACAACTTAAAGGTATCCGAAGCAATGCGGGAATGAAAGTTGTTTGGTGGAAAAGCAAGAAAGCAAGAAGAAGTGGTGGTGGGAAGAAGAAGCGTTGGGATCGTATAGGGAAAGGGAGAAAGCGAAGAAAAGAAGTGCTAACAACAACTGAGAGTGACTGAAAGCAACAGAGAAAATGAAGATCTGCGTAGCAGAAAGAAGTGGAAGTGGAACGAAGAAGTGAAGAGTAGATGTATTGTGACCAACTTAGGGGTTGCTGGAAACAGGTGCCTTTTGGTGTACGAAGAGATGGCACAGGAGCACGAGGAAGAGAAGTTTCAAAGGACTTTGAAGAACGCAAGTGGATGCAGAATGTAAAAGAAAGATCAAGAAAAAGGTGTATTGGGAGTAGGGTGACTCTGGCATCGAGAGTTGACAAGTTCAGTTCAGTGGGAATTGCTCAAGTTGGGTGAATGTGAATGTGAATGTGAATGTGAACTTTCGCTGCCATGCATGCCAATGGGATGGCTTTCATTCCATTCACTCTGTCCTGACTCGAGACGGGCGGAAAGACCAGCGGAAGACCGGCGGAAAGACAAGAGAGAAAGGACTTACATCTAATTCCGTGAGAGGGAATTGAGAACTGCGTTTAGATACCACTGTAAGGGCAAAAGCAGACCTGGTGGAAGAATGTAAGTAGTTATTTCCAATAGAATGAGTTCGTAGAGAATGCTTGACAAAGCTAAACTAGATAGATGTGAAGGGATGTGTAAGTGAGTGGGTGAGGATGGATGGAGCAGTGTGGGTGAGTGGGTTAATAAGAAGGATGTGTGCTGCTATTGTGATAACAGCAGATAGTTCCCATTGTCAAGAAACATGACAGTCGGGATGCATATTCAAACAGACAACAACCACTGAACTACAGTTCGAATATATGGAGCGAATCCAAAGAACATTGTTCACTCTGGCCGAGGTGCCGAGTCGGCTGGCCAACTGACAATATGGCAGACTAGCAGAGAAGGGGTGGCATTGGCAAGAGGACAGAGGTCTTGACATGACAGTCGAAGGAGCAGAGATGAGACCAGGTGAAGAAGATAGGGAGACTGAAATGACATACCAAAGAGCGGCTTTGTCCAAATCCTGGAGGGCGAAGTATGTCGACCGAGGCCAAGGAATCCTGGGAATGAGAGGTGCTGTCAGCAATCGGAGAGTTGACTATAAGTACGAGCAAGGACAACACAGATGATGTCGGAGAAGGGGGAAGGCATGATGAAGTCAAAGGGAGAGACTCACAGTTAGGCAAAGAGCTGAGGAACAATGTGCACGAAGCTGATGTTGATGAGGCGGAAAACTTGTGATGCAAAATCAAGATCGTATGAGTGCTGGTGAGAGTGGATTGGAATGGAGAAGAAAAGATGAAGACGAGCGGAGAAGAGAGAGAAGAGATATAATCCCAGGCAGAAAGGATGTTGGATAAGAGGAAGGAGCATACAATCCACCTCTTGCCATTGCTATTGAGCTGCTCTTGCTCCGAATAGTGATTGTGCTGAATAGAGAAGGCACATCATTGTCAATAGACAGCAGCACTCCTCCAAGGCCGCGGCAGAATCATCGTGGAGAATAGATGGATGCAATACAGCATGGAATGCGGCAAGACACAACCACCGTTTATTGTCCTTGCCAACTCGGCACTTTCGTCCTCTTGACAAAGGGAAGTTGGAACAGAGGGAAGCAACCGGAAGAACAGCAAACACGCAATTGCTTGGTCATGATTTGCGAACATCGCAGCCACATACCTGTTCGGTTCTTGCGTCTATTAGCAGCGCTCTCGGCAGAGTCAATACCCCAGATACTGTACGGGTGTCATGAATGACGGTGGGCAGGTAACAAAGGATGATGTCTGGCTACCCGAATTGGAAATCCCAACAAGATGAGCATCAATCAAAACTGCATCGATGACAATGGAGACTGGGGATAAGAATATTGGTAACAATGCTGACAAGCTTATCCTCCTGCTTGAGCTGTCGTAGTGATGCTGGCATAAATACGAGTAAGATGAAAGTGCTGGGGCGAGTCAACCGCTGCGGAAACCAGGCCATCGTTCAATCGAGTTGGCATCACACTGTCTTTAAGTATCTGTCCGTATCGCCCATCAAAATCCGCTCGAAACTGCTCTATGATATGCAATTAAGACTAGGATCAGGTCAATTGCGAACTGCCATGATGCCGCAGGCGTGGCGTCGAGACATTTTCTAGAATCCTTCGTCCGGGCCTTGTCATACCTGCGAGATGCTGTAAAGGCCAACTCTGTGATGCAGGACGACGCTATGTTTTCCACTTTAGGCCGGGAAGCTCGCGCCATTGCAGACAGCAGCGTCTCCACTCTGCGAGGTGGCTATGGGGAGGATGGTCTAAACAAGCACAACATCCTGTACGCCACAGCCGTTGGGGACTTGACGTTGAAATAGCTTGGTCAAGCTGCATCAACCCCATGTTGTACCAACAATGCGATGAAGCTGGAGTGGGAGGTCCCAAGTCCATGGCGCCTTCATATGACCAGCCAGACCGCAGTCCATTGCGGTCTGCTTGGGAGGCAATCTATACACGACAAAGAATCATTCTACGCTGCAAGCTGTAAGCATGAGATTTGCCGACCGGAATAGCAATGGTTGTGAGGGAGAAACTGAACGGCCAAGGAGTAATGCACTTAGCCAGGCCTGTGGAGATGAAGAAACGATGCGGACGCGACTCGGCAGATTGCACAGGCTGTACACAAAAGAACACAGATCGGATAGAAATCAAACGTTCGATACTTCACCCACAGGCAAATTAGCACCACAAGCGAGCGCAAATAATCCCGGGTGATTCTTTGGCGATCCAGGACCCAGGTTTTAATATGATTTGCGATTCCAAGGCGTCCGGAAACTGCTGCCGACAGATCTGTGCCCCTCCAAAACCGGTGCCGGGAAGTCTCACAACATCCCGCCGTTATCCTGAAGGCTAAACGCCGACCGACGATCAATCCCTTCTCCATGGGAAGGCTTGGATATCAACTTGTTCAACACAGAAACGGAGCGGGCGGCTGGAGGTTTCGTTGCTCCGTGACACCCGTTACAGGTTTGCAGGTAGCCGTGGTCGGAGCGGGTGGTCGTAGAACCCAGCAATGCTTCCCAATCCGCTCGACTCAACATGAACCGATCACCTGGTCTGGCGACAGAACCATCGAAACGATCGAAACACGAAATGGCGACTCGATTGGATAGACAGGATATTTGGAACTTGCAGCGAGTAGTGAGATAGAGGAAGTGAGGCTTAAAAGAGCCTCATGTGGGACCATGACGGACATTCGACCGTTGAGTAAACGCATGTAGGAACGAGACATGGCTGTTCTTGTAACTTCTGAGCAGAAGCGGAAACGAGGCTGAGATCCATACCATGTAGGTATTCCATTCCAGTAAGATCCTTCCTGGGGATGTCGGTCTTGTGCCCCCGGTACGGTGTGTACTGTACGCCCAACGCCATGTCCAAGGCAGGGGAGTAAGCTAGGTATTTGTTCGGTACCGACGATGCTGTGGACAGCAAGACGGCTGAGATCTGCAAAGAAGGCTTTATAGAAAGAGGACGACCCAAGGATTCGGTCGGATCAATCGTTTGATGACTTTTGGTTCACGTCGATATGAGACGTTAGGTATTACTCGAGGATTTCGACATTGCGGAAGAGAACATGGACTCTGGTGATTCGGAAACGCCTCAGATCGCCCTGTGCTCGGTTAATGATCTTGCTAATTAATAGATAATGAAATGCGCAGGTAGGAAAGTATGAGACACTCCAGGCATCCATCGAGCAACGAGAAGCTTGAATTGTGTTGATATCAGGACTTGAGTCTCGACAAGTCCGCACACAGTTGCAGGGCTACCGTACTAAGATCCCTCCGCCTATTGGCTGGAGTGCAGGCAGATCACATGGTTGGAGGTCAACACCAAAGGTTCCCCTTTCGCCGGGGAGATGATCCACTCCCTAAAAGCTGCTCAATCTAACGTAATCCACCAGCGAGCTAGCCAAACCAGTGAGTTAGCCACCTCAAAATCTCACCAAAATCGGGGTATTTCATAGCCCTGGATCTCAACAACAGCATTATAAATTTATAATAATAATAATAATAAGAATCAATTTAACGTACTATCTGGATCCCTTTCGGGTCTATGAGCACGGCATTCTATCTGGTCTGCCGCGGGCAAAAGTTTCCCCGTAGCCCTGAGGCTGCGGGTACATAAAATCCCGCCTCCTCCCTTTAGTAGACTATCTCAA